>NC_053028.1:420589005-420802025 GCF_003073215.2 Triticum urartu
TTTGGTTGCTGATTCTTGGATAATAGCTTGGGATGATGGGGCATCCCCAAGCTTAGCTCTTACATCCTTCCTTCATCCATCGTAAGATAACCCAAAACTTGAAAACTTCAATCACACAAAACTCAACAAAACCTTCGTGAGATCCGTTAGTTTAAGAATAATAAACCACTAATATAAGTGCTATATCAAACCAATTCATATTTTGTTTTTGTATTATATCTATTGTATTCCAACTTTTATATGGAAAAAACTCATCAAAGAAAACCATAGAGCCATCAAAATAAGCACACAACACAAATAAAACAGAATCTGTCAAAACAGAACAGTGTAGCAATCTGACCATTTCGAATACTTCTGTAACTCCAAAAATTATGAAAAATTAGAATGACATGAGAAATTTGTATATTTATCTACTGCAATTGGAATGGGTATTTTATCGCTCTCTGGTAAAAAACAAAAAATGATTTTGTGAGCGCAAAAGTTTCTGTTTTTCAGCAAGATCAAACAACTGTTGCCCAAGAAGATCCTAAAGGCTTTACTTGGCACAAACACTAACTAAAACATAAAAAACTCAATCATAACAGTAGCATGATTTTGCTAACTCTCAATAACAGAAAGCAAAAAGAAAAAATAAATTTTATTCATTGGGTTGCCTCCCAACAAGCGCTATAGTTTTACGCCCTTAGCTAGGCATAAAGCAAGGATCTAAGTATTGTCATCTTTGGTTCGAGATACATAAGATGCCCTCATGATTGATTCATAGGGTGGATTAATTCTAGTTCTAGGAAAGTGTTCCATACCCTTCCTCAAAGGAAATTGGAACTTAATATTGCCTTCTTTCATATCAATCACGGCACCGATAGTGCGTAAAAACGGTCTACCAAGAATAATTGGACAAGACGGATTGCAATCAATATCAAGAACAATAAAATCTATGGGCACATAATTTCTATTTGCAAGAATAAGAACATCATTAATTCTTCCCATAGGCTTTTTAATAGTAGAATCCGCCAAGTGCAAATTCAAAGAACATGATTCAATATCGGTAAGACCAAGCACATCACATAAAGATTTCGGAATTGTAGAAACACTAGCACCCAAGTCACACAAAGCAAAACACTCATATTTTTAATCTTGACTTTGATAGTAGGTTTTGCAATTTTCAAGGAATTGATACTTCTAATTCCAATTTTTCTTCCAAAGCTTTCATAATGGCATCAACAATATGTTTAGTAAAAGCTTTATTTTGTTCATAAGCATGGGGTGAATTTACCATGGATTGCAACAAAGAAATACAATCAAACAAGGAGCAACTATCATAATTAAAGTCTTTTTAATCCAAAAGAGTGGGTACATCACTAGCTAAAATTTGACCTCTTCAAACCCGCTTTCATCAATTTTTTCAACAAGAGTTTCACCCTCCGAAATATTGGGACGCCTTCTACCTAAAGTTGACTCTTCTCCAGTACCTTTTTCATCAATATTAACTTTACTAAACAAGGAATCAATAGAAGAAACACCAATCATTTTAAGATCTTCATCACTTTTATCTTCTAACAAGATTGGTTTAGCAGCCATTTGATTTACTAAGGTAGCTTGTGCATCGGATATTTTCCTAGCAAACTTTCAGCAAAAGCATACTTAGATTGGAGATTGCAAATGTCTCTACTGATATCATCAAGTTGTTTTGTAATAGCATGAAGCACAACAGAGTGCTCCTTAAGTTCTTCAGTGAAATACTTATTATGCTCAAATTGTGTAGTCATATATTCCTCAGTACTTTTCTCAATTTCAAGCAAAATATTTGGGTAAGGAACATCATAATATTTTCTATGAGGCATCATGACTACGCAAACAAGACTGCACACAAAAATAGATCCGGCAAGAAAACAATGAATGGAAAAAGAGAGGCGAATAAAAAGGCAATTTTTTGTGAAGTGGGGGAGAGGAAAATGAGAGGCAAATGGCAAATAATGTAAATTGCAAGGAGATGAGATTTCTGCTTAGGGACCTGGTTATCATGAAGATCCTCCCCGGCAACGGCGCCAGAAATTCCTTTTGATGTCGCTTGAAGCTACGTCGGTTTTTCCCTAAAGAGGAAGGGATGATGCAGCACAGCGGCAGTAGGTATTTCCCTCATAAATGAAAGCAAGTTTATCGAACCAGTAGGAGAACCAAGCAACACAACGTAAACAGCCCCTGCACACAAATAACAACACCTCGCAACCCGACGTGTTAAAGGGTTGTCATTCCCTTGCAGGTAACGGTGCCAGAAATGGCGTGTGGATGGGAGAAAGTTGTAAATATTGATAGATCGAACACCAAATAAAATAAATTGCAGAAAGGTATTTTTGTATTTTTGGTTCAATTGATCTGAAAATAAAAGAAAATAAAAATAGATCGCGAAGGCAAATAATATGAGAAAGAAGACCCGGGGGCCGTAGGTTTCACTAGTGGCTTCTCTCGAGAAAAATAGCAAACGGTGGGTGAACAAATTACTGGTGGGCAATTGACAGAACCTCAAATAATTATGAAGATATCTAGGCAATGATCATTACATAGGCATGATGTCCAACATTAGTAGACCGACTCCTGCCTGCATCTACTACTATTACTTCACACATCGACCGCTATCCAGCATGCATCTAGTGTATTAAGTTCATGGAAAAACGGAGTAAAGCAATAAGAACGATGACATGATGTATGTTTATCTATATGGCGGTAGATATAGATCTCGTGTTTTTATCCTTAGTAGCAACGATACATACGTGTCAGTTCCCTTTCTGTCACTAGGATCGAGCATCGTAAGATCGAACCCACTACCGGGCACCTCTTCCCATTGCAAGATAAATAGATCAAGTTGGCCAGACAAAACCCAAATATCGGAGAAGAAATATGAGGCTATAAGAGATCATGCATAAAAGAGATCAAAAAACTCAAATACTTTCATGGATATAAAAAGATAGATCTAATCATAAACTCAAAGTTCATCGATCCCAACAAACACGCCGCAAAAGACTTACATGCATCATATGGATCTCCAAGAGACCATTGTATTGAGAATCAAGAGAGAGAGATGAAGCCATCTAGCTACTAACTACGGACCTGAAGTGCCGGGGTACTGATCCACGGGCACCTATGGGACCGGCGGACCGAGTCCCTTTCGGTTCGGCAGGGGCGGAGATCGCGCAAAGAGGAAATCGAGGCGATACAAGCGAGCGATTTACCCAGGTTCGGGCCGCACTGATCCACGGGCACCTATGGGACCGGTGGACCGAGTCCCTTTCGGTTCGGCAGGGTCAGAGATCGCGCAAAGAGCAAATCGAGGCGATACACGCGAGCGATTTACCCAGGTTCGGGCTGCACGGATGCGTAAAACCCTACTCCTGCTTTGTGGTTTGTATTGATTTCTTGCTCGGGAGCGCGGAGTGCTACAGTACACACCAGCAGCTAGCGAGGCCGAGCGTGGGTGTCCTTGAACTGGCTAACCCCCCCCCCCACGTTGCACATGGGCCTCCTTTTATATGCTCAAGGGGTCACCGACAGGTGGCAACGGAGGCAAAGGGTAAAAATGGAAAGGTGCTGCGGTAGGCACAGCTATCTGCTACAGTGTATCATACCTAACCCTGACGGCAGGGGACAAGAGCCTTAAATGCCCGTCTGTGTCGCCTAAATAGTGTAAAAGGGACCGTCAGGGACGCCACCGCTCGCCACGATGGCAAACTTGTCAGCGCCGCTTGCCACCGCACGCCGCTGGCTACACAGCCTCCCGCCACGTACGCCTGGAAGGGCCCCAGAGCGACACATTGGTGGATGTGCTGGAGCGCGGGCACGGAGAGGTAGCTTGTCGCAGCAAGCGCCTTGCCGCGGTCGTTGTCTTGTCGTATCCGGGAGTTTGTCGCTCACCAGGCCTTGCCGGGACGCGTGGTGCGCCGCGGCAAGTTCCTTGAGATGCCTTGGGTGGCCCTCCCGGCAAGCTCCTCTTGCCGGGGTCTTGAGATGCCTTGGATGGCCTTCCCGGCAAGCTCCTCTTGCCGGGGTCTTGTCTCTTTGACTTAGATACTTTGTTCTTGAATGGCTCCAAAGGAACCACGGAGGTCCTTGGCGGTCACCCGGCAAGCCTTGCCGTGGGATGCTGCGACTGCCCGTGCACAAGTTCGGGATACTAGGGTACCCCTACTCTAGTACACCGACAGGAGCCCCCGGGCCTGGGCCATACACGGTGCCGAACGCTGTTGGGCCAGGCCCAAAATAGGGCACGGGCACGCGTGGCCTAGGTTACGCCGTATCTCACTCTGTATCCACCGCGCCCTCCCCGAACGGCATGCGTCGAATGTGGCGTCGTGGGAGAGATCGTGGGTGGTTACTTTATTTGGAAATGCGGAACGTCCGCCCCCTCCCTCTTTATAAGCAGGGGAAACAGGGGAAGTTCGCCCATTTGCCCGTTGCTGTCCCAATCTCAGAAATCTCCGCCGCTCCCTCACCTTCCCAAAGCTGAGAGAGAGAGAGCAGCGCTCCGCCCCCCATCGCCGCCAGCACCACCAACGCCGTCGACCTCCTCCACTGCTTCCGCCATGGCTCCAAAAGCCGACAAGGGGAAGGTCGTGAAGTCGACCGAGGCGCAGCGGCTCGTGGCGCTGCGTAAGGAGCGGTCCGTTCCCCCCCCCAAGCTTGGCGCGAAGGAGCTGAGGGAAAACTACTACCTTTTCTGGTCGGCGGAGACGCGCGCGCATCCGCGCACAAAGGTACTCCCCGCCGCCGCCTGGAAGAAGGCTCCGAATGGATACCCCTTCTTCGCATTGTTCTTCTACTGCGGGCTCTGCCCGCCTTTCTCTGAATTTTTCTGTGACATCATGAATACCTACGGATTCCATCTCCTTGACTTAACCCCCAACGCCGTCCTAACCATGGCAGTTTTCGCATACCTCTGCGAAAAGTTTGTCGGAGTCCTTCCCAACGTAGCCCTCTTCCACCACTTCTTCATACCCCGAGTAGAGAGAGGAGAGCCTCTATCCGGCGGAATTGCCTGGATCTCAAGGCCCGGCAAGAAAGAGACCTATTTGGAGGGAGAATTCCGCGGCAAGTGGGAGGAGTGGAGAGCTGATTGGTGCTGGATTGACGAGGAGAGCCCGCAGCCATTCACCACTCGATGCCAAACCCCAGTAGCACGCGGCAGCGATTGGAGCGACGTGGCCCCGGAAGACGACAGGCTGAAGATTGCTGTCACCAGGATCCTGCGCCTCAGGCTTGACGGGCTTACTGTTGGCGCTGTTGGCGCAGACTTCCTTCGCCGCCGCATCGCCCCCCTGCAGGAATGGGGGAGGCCCACCTGGGAGTTCAAGAACGCGGCAGACATCATGAGGCTGTGGCCGGGCCTCAATTTTAACTTCACATTTCTGGAGCTCAACGCGATGCTGCAGGAGCTGTTCAAGTATGACCCCCAACATCCCGAGGTCTTCAGGTTGCCGGGGGGCGTCGTTCCGTTGTGCAACAATTCCTCGCTCGACCGCATCCGTGCAATGATGCCGGAGTGCGACTCGCATGGAATTGTTCCAACTTGGCAGGAGCCCGCAGACGACGTCGTGCAGCAGTTCTTCGACGACTTGGTGGAAGTGCCAATCCGCCCCGACGAAAAGGACAGCCTCACCCGTGACACCACAGATGCGGAGATGGCGCTCATTGCCACTAGGCTGGAGGAGGCAGCGGCAGCCGTAGCCGCGGGCGAGTTTGGGTTCACTATGAGGAGGCAGATGCAGCAGAGGCGGCAAGCCGTGCCGAGCGAGGGGAGTCTACCGGCAAGAAGGAGCTTGCCGGGCGAGACGCCGAGCCGAGCGAGCCCGCCAAGGACATGAGCGGCTCGCTGGAAATCAACTCCTCTTCCTCCTCATCTTCGGGCAGCTCGCCGCAAGCAGAGCCTCCATCTCCACCAAGAAGGCGTCTCCGCAAGGCCGGTGACGTGGCGGAGCGGCAAGCGGGTCAACAGTCGCCACGCCGCGTGACACGCTCCACCGTGGCAAACACCGTTGCCGCGGGAGCGCCCCATGCTGCGACGGCAACTGGAGCGGAGTCTAGCTGGACCACCGCTTCAGTTCCTGCCGCTGCTCACGCCGTGCCGACAGCTGGAGCGGGGTCGTCTCAGACCACCGCCACTGCTCCCGCCAAGCGGCCAAGGGAAGCTTCTCCTCCGCCTCCTCGCGCCGGGCGCGAGCCAGACTTCGACTTCTCCGCGTTCAGCTCCGACGAGGAAGAAGAAGAAGAGTAAGCTTCTCTTGCTGTACTTGTAGCTCTTCAATTCTTGCGGTTTTTCTTGTTTCTCACTTGCTTTTCCCTGAACCTGTTCCTCTTCAGGACTCTGGTCCAGAGAGCGGCAAAGAGAGCGAAGGTCTCGGTGATCGTCATCGAGGACGAGCCCACTGCTACAGCAGGTGGCACGCCCGAGACAACCTTGCCGGAACCGGCGACTTTTCTCCAGGGCAGCCCCCAGCGTAAGTGTATGATTTACTTTCTGCTGCGAGGCGCGCTTGGGTGCTTGTCTTTGCTGATATCTGCTTGTTGACTTGTGTAGGAGCCGAGCAGCCTCACCAGGAGCCAAGGGAGAACCCCCCGACAAGGGAGAATTCTCCGGCAAGGGAGGGCTTCCCGGTAAGAGAGAAGTCTCCGGCAAGGGACAGCGCCAGCGGCCCTTCGACGGCGGAGAACCTGACTGTAGAAACTGGCGCAGGTACTCCTCTTGCTTCAGAACTTCCCTTGAATTCTTCTTCTTTTGATCTTCTTTGTTGGATTTTTGCTTGACTCTTCCCCCCTTTTCCAGCCGTCAGATCCATCCCCTGCGGAGCAGATGGAGACCGAGGTCGCCGCCGACGAAGCAGCCGGTGCTGGAGATGCCGCCGGCGCAGAGGCCGCCAAGGCTGCCGCCGCAGCAACTGGCGAAGGGTCTGGTGATCACACTGACGGCCCTGAGGCCGCAGGAGCGCCAGGCGCTACACCGACCACGGACCCGTCCGCCAAAGCCGCAGCGCCAAGCTCCGAGGAGCCCCAGCCGGGCGTCTATTTGAAGGCCGGCGAAGGCGTCTTCATCAACCTGCCCTGGGCGTCAAGCTCCAGAGCGCTGGTCGAGGGGGAGATCTTCGACGGAGAAGTGCTTGCCTCCGCTGGGTTGACGGTGGTAGACGCGCCAAGCAGCAGCAACGAGCCTGAGGAGGAGCGGCTGCTGCGGAGGTTGATGTCGCTCTACCGTGCGCGGCAAACCAAGCTGGAGTCCCGCGAGGCGCTTGTCGCGAAGGCGGGAGAAGATATCGAGAGGCGCGCGGAAGAGCTCGGGGGTTTCCATCGGGAAGCCCTCCGATCCTTGGCGGAGGAGCGGGAGAAGCTCGCTGAAGCGCAGAAGGCCTTCCTCCTTGAGAAGGCCGAAGTCGAAGAGCGGCAGCGACTTGCCGCTGTGAAGCTAGCCGCGGAGGAGGGCGAGCTGGTGCAGCGGAACGTTAATCTCGACGCCCACGAGGAGGAGCTTGTTGCGCGCGAGGAAAAACTCGGCGGGGCCCTCAAACAAGCAGAGGACGCCGCCGCTGCCGCCGAGGCCGCCAAGGAGGAGTTGAAGACGAAGGTGGCGCAGCTAGAAGCCGATCTCGCCAAGAAGGGCGGAGAGCTCAGCGCCGCCAAGGTCTCCAACATGGATCTTGAGTTGAAGCTAACCACTTTGACCAAGACTCTGGACAGCGCCAAGAAGTGGGAGGCGGCCTTGAAGGAGGAAATCAAGGCCGACAAAGCGCTGCTGGAGAGTGCCGCCGCCGCCCAGAACGCCTTCAGGGAGACTGTGACGCACTGGACGGAGAGTCTTGTGAATGCCGCCACAGACATCGACAAGGAGCTGGCACAGCTGGGGATGGAGGATCTCGGGTATCCCTCCGACGACAACCTCCAACCCAGCGCCAAGCTCGTCCTGTTCTTCAAGGGCGTGGCAACGGCCCTCCAGCGACTCCGAGAGAGAATCCCCAAGCAGCTGGCCGACGAGTCGCGCAAGATCTGCGCGGGAGCTCTTCAGAAAGTGTTGATGAAGGTGGCCTTTCGCAATCCAGGCCTCCGCCTCACCAACGTCCTCAGGACCTTGCCGCCGGAAGCTGATCTGGATGAGCTCAAGGCCCTTGTCGCACCCATTGTGGACAAGGTGAGCGGGATCAGGAGGGTCGAAGGCGATCGCGTAAATTAGGCCGCCCATTTCTTCTTTCCTTGTCGCTGTTTATTATGTCATGAAAACAATCTGTTAGAGCTGCGACAAGCTATCTTTGTAATATAACTTTATTCTGGGTAATGATTGCAACGTTATTCCCTTTACTTGACTCCTCCCTTTGTATGTCTTTTTACCCTACGCTTTTAGGGAACTTGCCGGTGCAGGCACCTGAGCCGCGAGCGCTGAGTGCGGAACGTTAGCAGCCTGCTGGCGGTGCCGCTACCGACAAGAAACCTTGTCGCAACTAGTTGCAGCTCACTTAAGTTGTTGAGCGGACTCGAAACAAAGTAAGGGCACAACTGACTGCGAGTTGGTTCCTCCGCGCACAGGTTTTCCATACAAAGTGCGGTCGTTCAAGGGAGATAACTTAGAATTTAAAAAATTTGATTGCTCAAACTTTGGCAACTTAGCTTTTCTGTTGTTTGCTTCCCGGCAAGGCGAAACTTTCTTGAACGACGCCTGGTCCATACCATCGTCTTCTCCTTTCCCCCCGGCAAACTTGTGGGCGAGGGGAACCTTGCTTTCAAAAGGAAGAAGAGACAATACAGATATGGAGCTTTACGGCTCGTTATTACTTACCGTGGAGTACGTGCTGCACAAAGTGTCAGATCATATATGCCAAAAATAGAAAGCATGAAATCGACAAAATGCGCAGAGCACATGAGCTTTACTTATGCACGGGGTCTGCGCCCGGCTTTGTACAAATGATTACATGCAACAGCGGCAAGACTTGTACAAAAGGTGGTTGCCGGAACAGGTTCCGGCAACCGCGCCTTACGGGTAAAACTTACGAAGATGCTCAATGTTCCAGGAGTTGCTCACCGGAATGGCATCTTCGGTCTCAAGGCGGACAGCGCCAGGCCTAGTGACTCGTTTCACCCGGTAAGGGCCTTCCCACTTCGGCATCAACTTGTTGGAATTCTTGGCGGACTGAACACGCCGAAGAACAAGGTCGCCTTCCTCGAGACTTATGGCATTAACTTTGCGGCTATGGTAGCGGCGCAAAGCTTGCTGGTAGCAAGCAGCTCGCACAGCAGCCTGAAGACGGTCTTCCTCAAGGAGCAGCGCGTCATCTTGTCGCAGCTGCTCTTGCTCGAGCTCATCATAAGCGAGCACTCGAGGTGACCCGTATACGAGTTCCGTGGGGATAACTGCCTCTCCTCCATAGACTAGAGCGAAAGGTGTCTGGCCAGTGGCTCGATTTGGCGTCGTCCTGATCGACCAAAGAACCACCGGCAGCTCCTCGATCCAGTTTCTTCCGCACTTGTGCAGCCTGTCGAAAGTTCTGGTCTTGAGCCCGCGCAGCACTTCAGCATTTTCCCTCTCCGCTTGACCGTTGCTTCTCGGGTGAGCAACAGAAGCGAAGCAGACCTTGGCGCCAAGATCTTGGACGTACTGCATGAAGGTGCGGCTCGTGAATTGTGTACCGTTGTCGGTGATTATCCTATTAGGGATCCCGAAACGGCAAACAATCGACCTGAAGAACTTGACTGCTGACTGTGCTATCACCTTCATCACTGGCTCCACTTCCGACCACTTTGTGAACTTGTCGATTGCAACGTACAAGTACTCAAAGCCCCCGACTGCTCGGGGAAAGGGGCCGAGGATGTCGAGCCCCCAGACCGAAAATGGCCAGGATAAAGGGATCGTCTGGAGAGCTTGAGCTGGTTGGTGTATCTGCTTGGAATGGAACTGGCACGCTTCACACTTGGTTACTTGTGCAGTTGCATCCTGGAGGGCTGTCGGCCAGAAGAAACCTTGCCGGAATGCTTTGCCGACAAGTGCTCTTGCGCCAATGTGGTGACCACATATGCCTCCATGTATCTCTGCCAACAGCTTTTGTCCGTCTTCCCGGTGAATACACTTCAATTTCACACCGTTGAGTCTTCTTCTGTACAGTGTCTTGTCGACAAACTAGTACATACTTGACTGCCGGGCTACTCTTTCCGCTTCTTCTTGCTCTTCGGGAAGTTCTCCTGTCTGAAGGAAATGGACAATGTGCTGTGCCCATGCTGGAGCTTGTGGCTCGACAACAAGGACTAAAGGAAAATCTGCTGCTGCGGGAACATCCGCTTCTACGGCGAGAACCTGCGGCTCTGCTGGAGCTTGACGTTCCCCGGCAAGCTTGCCGGAGCAAAACTTGTCGGGAGCTTCTGCTTCAACGGAACAAACCCTAGGGCTTGCCGGAGCAGATTGCTCCTCAGCGTTTTTGGCGTTGATTTTGGGGACTTTGTTGGCGGCGGCTTCGGGAAGCTCTGCCGGCAAGTAGTCACCAGAAACCAACTTCCTCTTCTTGATCTGTCCAGTTGATGGCGTTACAGACAGCTGACTCAGCTTGAGCACAAAGATCCCTGGCTCCACAGGTAACTTAAGTGCGGCGCACTTTGACAGGCCATCGGCAATGGCATTTTGAGCTCTTGGAACATGTTCCATTTGTAGGCCGTCAAGGTGCTCTTCTAGCTTTCTCACTTCGTTGACGTAAGCTTCCATCAATGGACTCTGATAACTCTTGTTTACTTGGCGGACGACAAGCTGTGAGTCACCCCTGACAATGAGCTTCTTGATCCCAAGGTCTGCCGCGATCCTGAGACCGGCAAGCAAGCCTTCATACTCTGCAGTATTGTTTGTTGCTTGCTCCTTGGGAAAGTGCATCTGGACTACGTACTTGAGGTGCTCTCCGGCGAGTGCGACAAGTAGCACGCCAGCGCTGGCGCCTTGCAGCGAGAAAGCACCATCAAAGTACATCAGCCACTCTTTGCTTGCTTCATCGACGGGGATGCTCGTCTCTGGAATTTCTTCATTTGGTGTTGGCATCCATTCTGCTATGAATTCTGCCAATGCTCTGCTCTGAATAGTTGAAGTGCTCTCAAACTTGAGGCCAAAGCTTGACAGTTCCAGTGCCCACTCAACAATCCTGCCTGTCGCTTCTGGATTCTGCAGTATCCTCTTCAGTGGAAAGCGAGTGACAACTGTTATCTCATGTTCTTGGAAGTAATGGCGCAGCTTTCTCGAGGCCATGAGAAGGTCGAAAAGCAATTTCTGTACACCAGAGTACCTTGACCTAGCCCCCTGCAGAAGGGAACTGACAAAGTAAACTGGGCGCTGCACCATTTTCTTCTGTGTCTGGCGGAGCTGCCATTGTCTTTTTGCACTTGCCGGTGGAGCTCGATGGTGCGTCCTCGACGGCAGCGCAGCACTCCGAAGAGGTGCGCTTGCCGGAGTGGGCATTAGAACTCTTGCCGGACTTGGTCTTCTTCTTCCCCCCGGGAGCTTCAGCGGCATGTGACTTGCGATCTGCTGCGGCTGCTGCTTCCCGGTAGATCTTGTCGGCACAGATAAGTGCATCCTTCTTGTCGCCGGGGACAGAGATGACGCTTATCGGGCCTGGCATCTTCAGCATGTTATATGCGTAATGAGAGGCTGCCATGAACTTGGCGAGTGCTGGACGGCCAAGTATCCCATTGTAAGGCAATGGAATATCAGCAACGTCAAAAGTGACCCTCTCAGTCCTGAAGTTCAGCTCGCTGCCAAATGTTACTGGCAGCGTGACCTTCCCCTTCGGCTTGCTCCTTCCCGGGTTAATTCCTTGGAATGTGCCGGTCTCTTCAAGCTCGCTGTCGGGGATCTGGAGTTTCTGGAGTACAGCGGAGGAGATCAGGTTTAAGCCAGCTCCGCCGTCAACTAGCATCTTGGTGACTTTGAGGTTGCGGATAGTTGGTGAAACCAACATCGGCAAACACCCGACCGCAGTTGTGCGATCAGGGTGGTCCTCAATGTCAAAGATGATAGGCGTGCTGGACCATTTCAGAAGTTTGCGCGATTCGACAGGTGGTTCCGCTGCATTGACTTCCCGCACCCACTACTTGAGTTGGCGGTGCGAAGTATGCAGGGAAGCACCGCCATCAACGCACAAGACTTCTGTGGCTTTCTAGAACTCCTGCTCACTGGTCTCGACATCATCCATGTCTTCATCGTCGTCGTCGTCTTCATCGTTGTTGCGGCCGCGGGGAGGTCTATCTCCTTGCCGCTGCTTGGCCTTGCTGCGGCGTCCTCCCCGGCCGGCGCGCTTCTTGCCAGATTCTCCAGCGCCACCTTGGGCCCTCTCCTTGTCTCGCCGCTCGTACTCAGCCTTTTGCTGCTGGACAAGCTGCTCGACCTTCTTGCAGCTCTGGAGGTCATGGCCCTTGGTGCGGTGAATCTTGCAGTACTGCTTGTCGGTGCCGTCCTGCTTGTCGGCGACCGCCACAGCCTGACAGTTGGTGCATGCGGCAACCTCCTTGCCGGAGCTACCAACTTTGGCTTTCTTGGCGCCACCTTCGCTGCTGGACTTCTCAACGGCTAGCACCTCCTTGCCTTTCTTCTTCCTGTTCCGGCGCCGGTTTTTCTTTGCCGGGGTAGCATCCTCACTGTCAGATCCTCCTGCTCCTACATTCTCTCCGGGGAGTTTCCTCCCTTCCTCAGCACGTGCACACTTGTCGTCCAGGGCATACAGCTCGCTGACGTCTCTGATCTTGCACATCGCCATCTCCTCCCGCATCCTGCGGTTACGCACGTTCTGATGAAACGCGCTGATAACCGCGGCAGGGTGGACATCTGGGATGTTGTGCTGCACACGGCTGAATCTCTGAATATACTTGCGCAGAGGCTCTCCTTCCTTCTGGGCAAGCAGATGAAGGTCACTCTCTTGGCCATGAGGTTTGTGGCCGCCTGTAAAGGCGCCAAAAAACTGATGGCATAGGTCTGCCCAGGAGGATATGGAGTTGTCTGGCAAGTGCATGAGCCAGGACCTGACGTTGGGCTTGAGCACCAGTGGGAAGTAGTTGGCAAGGATCTTGTCGTCTCGCCCCCCAGCAGCCTGCACCGCGATGGTGTAGATGCTGAGGAACTCTGACGGATGCGACTTGCCATCGTACTTCTCTGGTACATCTGGCTTGAAATTCTTCATACTGGGCCACTGGACTTGCCGCAGCTCATGGGTGAACGCAGGGCAACCTACCGCGTACGGCAAGTCGCCTGGTTCCCCTGGCGCATGCATGTCGACAGAGGGCCCAACGCGCTGGTCTGATTGACGTCGTGCTTCTCTTCGGCACTCGATGCGAGTACGAGCGTCCTCTTGCTGTCGTTCGTGAAGAACTTGGCGTTGATCGCGGCGAGCTCGTGGATCTGATGACGCGGTGGAGTCGCTGTCGAGGTGGATCCGGCGAGTCGGCGATCTGGGCCTTCGGGGTGGAGAGTGCGCAGAGGTTGCACCCCCACCGGTCTTGTCGTCACCGGCTCGTGCCTGGCTGACTCGCTGCGGCTGCGACGTGCTCGGCTGCCGTGGAGTGTCGCCGTTGGCGAAGCCGATGAGACGCTGGATAGTGGCCCTCCAGTCGTCGATCTTGTCTGCCATTGGAGGGTAGTCTAGGAGTAGCTGAGCTCGCGCCAAAGCTTCTGCTGCAGTGGCGGGTGGTGGTGGCGAACGGTGCGAGGAGCGGGATATGCTCGGACTTCTAACTATGTTAGAAGGAGCAGTATCCCGTCCAGGCGACCGTGCCTCGCTCGTGCCAGCATGTTGACATGCATGGTGGTCTTGAGCGCTTCGAGATCCACCAGCTCGATCTTGGTCTAGCAAACTCATGGTACTGTGAGTACCATGACGCTACCGGTCCCGCGCCTCCTGAGATGGGCGCGGTGCATGTACGGACGCCGAGGTCTTGGAGTGCGCCCGGTCGTTGTGGGAGCCGGCTATGCCGCCGATAGGCAGCGCAGCCTTGTCCTTGGACCTGGCAGCACCGTGAGCTCCCTCGTCGACGCGTGTTCTTCCGCCGGCCCCTGCCCCATCAGCCGTTTGCCCCGGCAATGGTGGGTTCGGCGCGGACGGAGCAGCCGCCTCCGAAACCTTCTTCTTTGGTAGCATGTTGATGAAGATGATGAAGATCTAGCTCGCGAGAATGCCAGATCTGGTTCACACAACTTCGACGCCCCCTACCTGGCGCGCCAAAGATGCCGGGGTACTGATCCACCGGCACCTATGGGACCAGCGGACCGAGTCCCTTTCGGTTCGGCAGGGGCGGAGATCGCGCAAAGAGCAAATCGAGGCAATACACGCGAGCGATTTACCCAGGTTCGGGCCGCACGGATGCGTAAAACCCTACTCCTGCTTTGTGGTCTGTATTGATTTCTTGCTCGGGAGCGCGGAGTGCTACAGTACACACCAGCAGCTAGCGAGACCGAGTGTGGGTGTCCTTGAACTGGCTAACCCCCCCCCCACGTTGCACATGGGCCTCCTTTTATATGCTCAAGGGGTCACCGACAGGTGGCAACGGAGGCAAAGGGTAAAAATGGAAAGGTGCTGCAGTAGGCACAGCTATCTGCTACAGTCTATCATACCTAACCCTGACGGCAGGGGACAAGAGCCTTAAATGCCCGTCTGTGTCGCCTAAACAGTGTAAAAGGGACCGTCAGGGACGCCACCGCTCGCCACGACAGCAAACTTGTCAGCGCCGCTTGCCACCGCACGCCGCTGGCTACACAGCCTCCCGCCATGTACGCCTGGAAGGGCCCCAGAGCGACACATTGGTGGATGTGCTGGAGCGCGGGCACGGAGAGGTAGCTTGTCGCGGCAAGCGCCTTGCCGCGGTCGTTGTCTTGTCGTATCCGGGAGTTTGTCACTCACCGGGCCTTGCCGGGACGCGTGGTGCGCCGCGGCAAGTTCCTTGAGATGCCTTGGGTGGCCCTCCCGGCAAGCTCCTCTTGCCGGGGTCTTGAGATGCCTTGGATGGCCTTCCCGGCAAGCTCCTCTTGCCGGGGTCTTGTCTCTTTGACTTGGATACTTCGTTCTTGAATGGCTCCAAAGGAACCACGGAGGTCCTTGGCGGTCACCCGGCAAGCCTTGCCGCGGGATGCTGCGACTGCCCGTGCACAAGTTCGGGATACTAGGGTACCCCTACTCTAGTACACTGACACGAAGGTATACAAAGAAATACTCACGTGTTATCTGAGAGGCACCAATGGAGGTGGTGAACCCCATTCGAGATGGTGTCTAGATTGGATCTGGTGGTTCTAGACTCTGCGGTGGCTGGATGAATATTTCATTGACTCCCATAGGGTTTTTGGAATATTGGGGTATTTATAGAGCAAAGAGGCGGTCCGGGGGGCACCCGAGGTGGGCAGAACCCACCAGGGCGCGCCTGGGCCTCCGGGCACACCCTGGTGGGTTGTCCCCTCCTCGGGAGTCCCCCCAGGTGCAACCAGGTCTCAATATCTTCCATATGGTCCATAAAAAATCTCTGTAAAGTTTCGTGGCATTTGGACTCCGTTTGATATTGATTTTCTGTGATGTAAAAAACACGGAAAAACAACAACTGGCACTTAGCACTATGTCAATAGGTTAGTACCAAAAAATGATGTAAAATGACTATAAAATGATTATAAAACATCCAAGATTGATAATAAAATAGCATGGAACAATCAAAAATTATAGATACATTAGAGACGTATCAGTATACACATATTTTAGTCGTTGTTGATTACGTTACTAAGTCGGTAGAAGCTATTCCAACTAGTATTGCTGATCATAACACTTCTATTAAAATGCTTAAAGAAGTTATTTTTTGAGGTTTGGAGTCCCTATATATTTGATGACTGATGGTGGTTCACATTTTATTCATGGTGATTTCTGTAAATTGCTTGCTAAGTATGATGTTAATCATATAATTGCATCTCCTTATCACCCTCAGTCTAGTGGTCAAGTAGAATTGAGTAATAGAGAAATTAAATTGATCTTGCAAAAGACTGTCAATAGATCAAGAAAGAATTGGTCTAAGAAACTTGATGATGCTTTATGAGCTTATAGGACTGCTTATAAGAACCCTATGGGTATGTGTCCGTATAAAATGGTTTATGGAAAAACATGTCACTTACCTCTTGAACTAGAGCATAAAGCTTATTGGGCAATCAAAGAGCTCAGCTATGACTTCAAACTTGCCGGTGAGAAGAGGTTATTTGACATAAGCTCGCTTGATGAATGGAGAACCCAAGCCTATGAAAATGCCAAGTTGTTTAAAGAAAAAGGTAAAAGATGGCATAACAAAAGGAGACAAAAGTGTGAGTTTAATGTAGGTGATCATGTTTTGCTATACAACTCCTATTTAAAAAAATTTGCAAGAAAGATTCTCTCTAAATGGGAAGGCCCATACATCATTGAGGTTTACCGTTCTAGTGCCATCAAAATCAACAATGCTGAAGGCACTAACCCGAAGGTGGTAAACGGTCAAAGAATCAAACATTATATTTTAGGTACTCCCATAAATGTTGAGACAAATATAATTAATACCATAACACCGGAGGAGTACATAAGGGATACTTTCTAGAACATTTCAGACTCCGAAAAGGAATAGGTATGTGGTACGGTAAGTAAACCGACTCCAAAACGTTTCCAATGGCAATTTTTCTCCGTTTTGGAATATTTAAAAATTAGGAAAATTAAAAGTAGTCCGAATAGCGCATGAGGAGGCGGCAAGGCAGGAGGGCCCGCCCTACCCCCCTGAGCGCCCCCACCCTTGCCGCCACCTTATGTACCCTCTGGACTCCGTTTTCTTGCACAATACTTCTTTCGGTCAGTAAAAATTCATTATATATCTCCCGGAGGTTTTGACCACCGTACCACGGCAATATCTCCTGTTTTCATTTTGAGTTGTTTTCTGCCAGAGTTTTCAAGACCAGGCATCATGTCTTCCTTCTCTTCCAACAATGCGGATGACGATGCTTGGTTGATGCAGATGGAACTCTGGAGGGAGGAGACCGAGGAAGCCACGATGGCAGATGATCAAGGGGATTCGCATGAGGTCCACTCTCCGGCTTCGGAGAGAGGCTCCAGGCTGGCATCTCCACTATTCCCAATCCCCATCAAGCCATAGGGACTACAAGAAACCTTGATGGACAACAAATACAAGAAGGGCTCCCCCCTAGGAGGCCCTTGCACAGGTTACATCGGAACAACTTTCATAATTTGGTTCATAATTACAGAGTGGAGAGCACTCCTCGTGCACATATACCCTCCAACTGGGACATATCCCGTCCAGGTGAAAGCAATACATGAAAAAGTTCTTGGTGGCCTGAAAATAAGCATCTCTTGGAGGAAATCCAGAAGAATGTAAATATGCTCCAACGTGTGCTTCAAGAATTGCAAGTCTTGAAAGGTGCCTTAATGAAGCCGACGGATACGTCAACAACTTCATCATCACGACCTCCGAAGAAAGAGATCTAAATACATGGGTATGGGCAGTCCCCTTAGCTCGTGCCAAGCTTGGGGGAGGTGCCCTGATATTGCATCACCGTCACATCTTTACCTTTATCATTTTTCTTAGCTCGATCCTTCTGGTTATATCTTGATCTAGTAGAATAATTTTTTTAGTATCATCTTGCTTTAAGATCTACCTATGTAATCGAGTTTGAGAGTTATATAATAAAGAGTAGTTTTGATTTGAGGGCTTTGCTTTCTTGCTATGATATTAAGGGAATAAGAATAAGAGAAAGAATAAAAAATAAAAATAAAATAAAAAGATCATATAGGGATCTTATGGAGAGTGATGACTTCACATATAAGAAGTATGATGAATAAAATTTGTTGGAAGTTGACAAACATAGTTTTGGTCATTGTTGCAATTAACAGGAAGTAATAAAGAAAGAGAGGCTTCACATATAAATTGGGAGCACTCATTAAAATATGACATGCTAAAAAGTTGATGTTGGACAAGGAAGACAACATAATGGGTTATGGTTTCTTATATCTGAATAGAAGTTATATTGTCATGGATCCTCCAACATGTTGAGCTTGTTTTTCTCTCTTTTGCTAGCCAAATCCTTTGCACCAAGTAGAGATACTACTTGTGCTTCCAAACATCCCTTAAACCAGTTTTGCCATGAGAGTCCACCATACCTACCCATGTATTGAGTAAGATCCTTCAAGTAAGTTGGCATCAGTGCAAGCAATAAAAATTGCTCTCTAAATATGTATGATCTATTAGTGTGAAGAAAATAAGATTTATACGAACTTGTGATATGGAAGCA
Source organism: Triticum urartu (assembly GCF_003073215.2). Taxonomy (NCBI): domain Eukaryota; kingdom Viridiplantae; phylum Streptophyta; class Magnoliopsida; order Poales; family Poaceae; genus Triticum; species Triticum urartu. The sequence continues at coordinate 420,607,286 of NC_053028.1, forward strand.
ATAAAAGCGATAGACTGCGTAATAAAGTTCTTTATCACAAGCGGAAATATAAAGTGACATTCTTTTGCATTAAGATTTTGTGCATCTAACCAGAAAGCGCATGACAACCTCTGCTCCCCTCTGTGAAGGGCCTATCTTTTACTTTTATCTTCTACCTTTCTATAAGAGTCGTGGTGATCTTCAACTTTCCTTTATACACCTTTTCTTTTTGGCAAGCACTATGTGTTGGAGAAAGATCCATATATATATATATATATATATCCACTCGGATGTAGGTTTTCATAAAGTATTATTGTTGACATTACACTTGAGATAAAAGGTTGGGAGGCGAAACTATAAGCCCCTATCTTTCTGTTTGTCCGATTGAAGCTCTGAACCCATATCGCGTGAGTGTTAGCAATTGTGAAAGACTAAGTATTGACTCTTTCCTAAGTCATGATAAATTGAAATTGCTTCAATGACTGAGACTATAGTTTGTTAGTCTTCAATAAAGTTTCTGATTCATACTTTACCTTGTGAACGAATTGTTAACATAAGAAATTATATGCCAATATATGTTGTTGTTCTAAAGATGATCATGTTGCCCTCATTGATAACCCACAAGTGTAGGGGATCGCAATAGTTTTCGAGGGTAGAGTATTCAACCCAAATTTATAGATTCGAAACAAGGGGAGCCAAAGAATATTTGAAGGTATTAGCAGCTAAGTTGTCAACTCAACCACGCACGGAGATTAATTATCTACAACAAGTAATCAGTAGCAAAGTAATATGATTGTTTTGATAGTAGTGACAACAATAACAGTAATGGTAACAGTGATAGCAGTAATTTTGTAGCAAGTGTAACATTGATGATAGCAGTAGTAACTTAGCAAGAGCAGTATAAACTAAATTCGTAGGCAGTGGATCGGTGACTTGTTGGATGATATTCATCATGAGACAGTTATAACCTAGGGCGATATGGCACTAGCTCCAGTTCATAGATATAATGTAGGCATGTATTCCGTAAATAGGCATACATGCTTTATTAAAAGAACTTGCATGGCATCTTTTGTCCTACCCTCATGTGGCAGCGGGGTCCATATTGGAAACTAAGGGATATTAAGGCCTCCTTTTAATAGAGAACCGGAACAAAGCATTAACACATAGTGAATACACGAACTCCTCAAACTATGGTAATCACCGGAAGAAGTCCCGGTTATTGTCACTCCGGGTTACCGGATCATAACACGTAGTAGGTGACTATAACTTGCAAGATCAGATCTAGAACATGAATATAATGGTGATAACACAAACGGTTCATATCTAAAATCATGGCACCCAGGCCCAAAGTGACAAGCATTAAACATGGCAAAGTCATAGCAACATCAATCTAAGAACATAGTGGATACTAGGGATCAAGCCCTAACAAAACTAACTCGATTACATGATGAATCTCATCCAACTCCTCACCGGCCAGCGAGCCTACGAAGGAATTACTCACTACCGGTGGGGTGCATCATGGAATTGGCGATGGAGAAGGGTTGGTGATGACGAAGAATGAAGACCCCCCTCTCCGGAGCCCCAAACGGACTCCGGATTTTCCCTCCCGAGGAAGAACAGGGCTTGGCGGCGGCTCTGTCTTGTGGATCGGGATAATTCTTTCTCCCCGATTTTTTCTCTGAAAATAGGATTTTATAGCATTGATTGGGTCTGCGGGGCCACCAGGTGGGGACAACCCACTTGGGCGCTAGGAGAGGGGGAGCGCCCTGGTGGGTTGTGCTCACCCAGGTGCCCCTCTCCGGTAGGTCTTGGCTCCAGAAATTCTTATATATTATATAAAAATTGCTTGCAAAGTTTCGTTCCAATCCGAGAACTTTTATTTCTGCATAAAAACAACACCATGGTAGTTCTGCTGAAAACAGCATCAGTCCGGGGTTAGTTTTATTCAACTCATGCATATTAGAGTCCAAAACAAGAGGAAAAGCGTTAGGAAAAGTAGATACGTTGGAGATGTATTACTCATGTCCGTATTTTATTTTATCGACACCTCTATCTCTAAACATGTGGACATATTTATCGATTTTGGCTTTTGCTTGAGGAAAAGCGAGGTTAAGCTTGGGGGAGTTGATACGTCCATTTTGCATCATGCTTTTATATTGATATTTATTGCATTATGGGTTGTTATTACACATTATGGTACAATACTTATGCCTTTTCTCCCTTATTTTCCAAGGTTTACATGAAGAGGCAGAATGCTGGCTGCTGGAATTATGGACTGGAAAATGAGCAAATTTGAGAGACCTATTCTTCCCAACACCAAAAGTCCTGAAACTTCACAGAGAATTATTTTGGAATATATAAAAAATATTTGGTGGAGAAAGCACCTGAGGGGATGCACCAGCCATCCACAAGGGTGGGGGCGCGCCCCCTGCTTTGCCGCCTACCTGGCAGGCACCCGGCGCCCATCTTTTTCTATATGAAGGGTTTTTACCTGGAAAAAAAATCAAGAGGAAGCTTTCAGGACGAAGCATTGTCGTCTCGAGGTAGAACTTGGGCAGAACCAATTTAGGGCTCCGGCGGAGCTGTTCTGCCCGGGAAACTTCCCTCCCGGAGGGGGAAATCGAAGCCATCGTCATCACCAATGATCCTCTCATCAAGAGGGGGCTAATCTCTATCAACATCTTCACCAGCACCATCTCGTCTCAAAACCTAGTTCACCTCTTGTATCTGATCTTTGTCTCAAAACCTTAGATTGGTACCTGTGGGTTGCTAGTAGTGTTGATTACTCCATGTAGTTGATGCTAGTTGGTTTATTCGGTGGAAGATCGTATGTTTAGATCCTTAATGATAATTATTACTCCTCTGATTATGAACATGAATATGCTTTGTTAGTAGTTACGTTTGTTCCTGAGGAGATGGGAAAAGTCTTGTTACAACTAATCATGTGAATTTGGTATTCGTTCGATATTTTGATGCGATGTATGTTGTCTCTCCTCTAGTGGTGTTATGTGAACGTTGACTACATGACACTTCACCATGATTTGGGCCTAGGGGAAGGCATTAGGAAGTAATAAGTACATGATGGGTTGCTAGAGTGACAGAAGCTTAAACCCTAGTTTATGCGTTGCTTCGTAAGGGGCTGATTTGGATCCATATGTTTCATGTTATGGTTAGATTTATCTTAAGTCTTCTTTCATAGCTGCGGATGCTTGTGAGAGGGGTTAATCATAAGTGGGAGTCTTGTCCAAGGAAGGATAGCACCCAAGCATCGGTCCACCCACATATCAAATTATCAAAGTAACGAGCGTGAATAATATGAGCATGATGGAAACTAGCTTGACAGTAATTCCCATGTGTCCTCGGGAGCACTTTGCTTTATATAAGAGTTCGTCCAGGCTTGTCCTTTGCTACAAAAAGGATTCGGCCACCTTGCTGCACCTTAGTTACTTTTGTTACTTGTTACCCGTTACAAATTATCTTATCACACAACTATCTGTTACCGATTATTTTAGTGCTTGCAGAGAATACCTTGCTGAAAACCGCTTGTCATTTCCTTCTGTTCCTCGTTGGGTTGAACACTCTTACTTATCAAAAGGACTACGATAGATCCCCTATACTTGTGGGTCATTAAGGCATCACGTCCAAGATTAGCTACCACTATTACTCCACACCTCGACCGCTATCCAACATGCATCTAGTGTATTAAGTTCATGGAGAAACAAAGTAATGCAACAAGAACGATGACATGATGTAGACAAGATCTAATCATATAGGAATATACCCCATCTTGTTATCCTTAATAGCAACGATACACACGTGTCATTTCCGCTTCTGTCACTGGGATCAAGCACCGTAAGATCGAACCCATCACAAAGCACCTCTTCCCATGGCAAAAAAATTGATCTAGTCAGCCTAACTAAACCAAATATTCGAAGAAGAAATACAAGTCTATAAGTAATCATGCGTATAAGAGATCAAAAGACTCAAATAACTTTCATGGATAAAAACATAGATCTGATCATAAACTCAAAGTTCATTGGATCCCAACAAACACACAACAAAAAGAGTTACACCAAATAGATCTCCAAGAGACCATTGCATTGAGATTCAAAAGAGTGAGAGGAAGCTATATCGCTACTAACTAAGGACCCATGGGTGCACAATGAACTACTCACGCATCATCGGAGAGGCACCAATGAGGATGATGAACCCCTCTCTGATGGTGTCTAGATTGGATATGTGGTTTCTAGAACTTGCGGCAGCTATAATTACTTTTCGTCGACTCCCCTAGGGTTTCTGGAATATTGGGTATTTATAGAGCAGAGAGGCAATGCGGGAGGCCACCAAGGTGGGCACAAGCCAGCAGGGCGCGCTTGGGCCCCCTAGGGTTTCTGGAATATTGGGTATCTATAGTTTTTTATTGTACCATGCTATTATACTATCTATCTTGGATGTTTTATATGCATTTATATGCTATTTTATATGATTTTTGGGACTAACCTATTAACCTAGAGCCTAGTGTCACTTTCTGCTTTTTCCTTGTTTTTGAGTTCCATAGAAAAGAATTATCAAACAGAGTCCAAAATGAGCTGAAAATTTACGGTGATATTTTATGGACCAGAAGAAGCCCCCGAAGAAAAAGAGTTGGGCTAGAAGAGTCCCGAGCCAACCACAAGGTTGGAGGGCGCGCCCTACCCCCCGGGCGCGTCCTCCATCCTTGTCGTTGACTCATGGACCCCCTGACTTGTTCTCGACGCCAAAAATTCCTATGAATATAGAAACCCCCAGAAATAAACCTAGATCTGGAGTTCCGCCGCTGCAAGCGTCTGTAGCCACCAAAAACCAATTGGAACCCTGTTCCGGCACCCTACCGGAGGGAGGAATCATCACCGGTGGCCATCTTCATCATCCCGGCGCTCACCGTGATGAGGAGGGAGTAGTTCACCCTCGGGGCTGAGGGTATGTACCAGTAGCTATGCGTTTGATCTCTCTCTCTCATGTTCTTGACTTGGCATGATCTTGATGCACCGCGAGCTTTGCTATTATAGTTGGATCTTATGATGCTTCTCCCCCTCTACCCTCTTGTAATGGATTGAGTTTTCCCTTTGAAGTTATCTTATCGGATTGAGTCTTTAAGGATTTGAGAACAGTTGATGTATGTCTTGCATGTGCTTATCTATGGTGACAATGGGATATTCATGTGATCTATTTGATGTATGTTTTGGTGATCAACTTGCGGGTTCTGTGACCTTGTGAACTTATGCATAGGGGTTGGCACACGTTTTCGTCTTGACTCTCCGGTAGAAACTTTGGGGCACTCTTTGAAGTTCCTTGTGTTGGTTTGAATAGATGAATCTGAGATTGTGTGATGCATATCGTATAATCAAACCCGCGGATACTTGTTGTGAAAATTGGAGTATCTAGGTTACATTAGGGTTTTGGATGATGTGTGTCTTAAGGTTTTATTTTAGTACGAACTCTAGGGCTGTTTGTGACACTTATAGGAATAGCCCAATAGATCGACCAGAAAGAATAACTTTGAGGTGGTTTCGTACCCTACAATAATCTCTTTGTTTGTTCTCCGCTATTAGTGACTTTGGAGTGACTCTTTGTTGCACGTTGAGGGATTGTTATATGATCTAATTATGTTATCATTGTTGGGAAAACTTGCACTAGTGAAAGTATGAACCCAAGCTAGGCCTTGTTTCCAAGCATTGTAATACCGTTTTCGCTCACTTTTATCATTAGTTACCTTGCTGTTTTTATATTTTTTCAGATTACAAATACCTATATCTACCATCCGTATTGCACTTGTATCACCATCGCTTCGCCAAACTAGTGCACATATACAGTTTACCATTGTATTGGATGTGTTGGGCACATAAGAGACTCTTTGTTATTTGGTTGCAGGGTTGTTTGAGAGAGACCATCTTCATCCTACGCCTCCCACAGATTGATAAACCTTAGGTCATCCACTTGAGGGAAATTTGCTACTGTCCTACAAAACTCTGCGCTTGGAGGCCCAACACGAGTCTACAAGAAGAAGGTTGTGTAGTAGACATCAAGCTCTTTTCTGTCGTCGTTGCTGGGGAGGCTAGGTAAGCGGCACTCACATCCCGTCAATGAAGCTCTTTTCTGGCGCCGTTGCCGAGGATGTGAGTGCTTGAAGGTATATCTTTAGATCTTGCAATTGAATCTTTTAGTTTCTTGTTTTATCACTAGTTTAGTCTATAAAATAAAATTACAAAAAAATGGAATCGAGGTTGCCTCATATGCTTCATCTTTTTAATGTCTTTCCTGAAAATAAGGATTCCGATAATTGTGCCAAAGTGTTAGAAGAGGAATGCATTAAAATGTTTGGCACTAAATCCTTGAATGATGAGCATGATTGCAATGTTGTTAGTATGAATTCCTCGAATATCCATGATGCTAATGATATGCAAAACCACAAGCTTGGGGATGCTATGTTTGATGAAGATGATATTTTTTGGTCCCCCAAGTTTTGATGAGCAAATTTATTATGATGATAGCATGCCTCCTATTTATGATGATTATTTTGATGACATGTATGCTATAAAGAATAATGATAACGATGAAACTTGTCATCATGATTTTAATTTTCAATTGGATTATGCCTCACATGATAGTTATTTTGTTGAGTTTGCTCCCACTACTATTGATGAGAATAAATTTGTTTATGTGGAGAGTAATAAATTTTCTATGCTTGTGGATCATGAAAAGGATGTTTTATGTGATAGTTATATTGTTGAATTCCTTCATGATGCTACTAAAAATTATTATGAGAGAGGAACACATGCTTCTACATATTGCAATAATATCAAGTTTCCTCTCTATGTGTTTAAAGTTTTGAAGTTTTGCTTACTTTTGCCTTCCTATGCTAGTTGATTCTTGCTCCCATGAATTGTTTGCTCACAAAATCCCTATGCATAGGAAGTGGGTTAGACTTAAATGTGCTTGTCATATTCTTCATGATGTCCCATTATGTTTCAATTCTTATCTTTTATGTGAGCATCATTGAAATCATCATGCCTAGCTAGAAAGGCAATAAAGAAAAGCGCTTGTTGGGAGATAACCCAACATTTGTACCTACTATTTTGTGTGTTCACATGATTAAGCTACTGTAGTGATCATGTTTTATACCTTTTGCTTCAATAAAGTGCCAAGTAAGACCTTTGGGATGATCTATGGTGATAGTTGATTTGATCTTGCTAAAAAAACAGAAACTTTTGCTCTCAGGAAAACAATTCTCATTTGAGAAGAAGCGTGATAAAATGCTGATTCCTTTTGAAGAAGATTAATAAACAAATTGCTCAGGTAGTCCTAATTTTTCAGATTTTTTGGAGTTACAGAAGTAATCTAGAGTTACAGATTACTACAGACTATTTGGTTTTTGTCAGATTCTGTTTTCTATGTGTTGTTTGCTAAGTGATGCTTTATTTTCTTATACTAATGGAGCTTATGAGATTTTCTGTTGAGTTTTGTGTAGTGAAGTTTTCAAGTTTTGGGTGAAGTTTCAATGGACTACGGAATAAGGAGTGGCAAGAGCCTAAGCTTGGGGATGCCCCGGATGGCATCCCCTCTTTCGTCTTCGTTCATCGGTAACTTTACTTGGGGCTATATTTTTATTCACCACATGATATGTGTTTTGCTTGGAACGTCATTTTATTTTATTAGGATTTTCTTACTGTTATTTATAGTAATGTTTTGCATTGTTTAGTTCAATAAAAAGGTCAAGTATAGCCTTTACCATGCTTATTTTGCAAGTCCATATGTTGTTGTTTTAGAAAAAGAAAGTTTTCTGCTATGTTTTGAATATTGGTGAATAGTCAGGACATGATAAAATCCTGATTTTTTTACACAATAAGTAACAACAAATTTTCTCCAGTGTGGTAGTTTTTCAGATTTTTTGGAGTTAGGGAAGTATGATTCCTCTTGCATTCTTTACAGACTGTTCTATTTAGACAGATTGCTATTATGTTTGCATTGTTTGCATATGTTTGCTTGGTATCTTTCATTGCTCCCTTTTGCTGCTTGGTAATTCTCTGTACCTTGGGGTAAATATGACATTGGGCAGGGTAGTGTGTAGTTCCTTCACACAAGAAACAAGTAACCAGCCTAGTCGGGCATTCTTCAGCTCGATGATTTCCTTTAAAATGATGGCATCCATCCTTGTGTTCTTCATGGGTGTGTCCTATTTCTCCGCATATCTAGCAGGCACAAGGTTTCTTCATTGGGTTATCACCGTGCTTCCAGATAAGACATGATCCCAATAGAGTCTTCTTCAATTCCTCCCAAGTTTTTGCTCCATTACATCGTTGTATGGCCTGATGCATTTTCCACCAGGTTGCAGCACTTTTTGTAAAGTACTGAAGAGCGTATTGAACCTCATACTTCCTTGCAACCAATTTGCTCCTGAAGTGATTCTTCATGTTTTGAATCCATAGCTCTGCCTCCAACTGAGTGACCGGTCCAAAGAATACAAGTCCATCTTCACTCATCATCTATTGGGTCCAAGGGTTATGGGATGAGATAGGAGGGATATAGATAGATACACACAATACAAACAAATATAGTTTTGAAAATAAGTTTTATTTGTTTATGTCGGAAAACACACACAAAATATGACAGCTCACAAATCATTGCATCTAATGTGAGTATACAACAAGGGTTTGGTCTTCTAAAGGTCATATAAATCTTGGAATCCTTTAGTGTCTACAAATTCTTGAAGTGTTTGACTATTGTAGCTTCAACTCTTCTAATGCTTGATGAAATCCTCTTTACTCTAAAGTGACCATCAGTTGTCTAATATCTTGTCCTTCTTGGAGCGGCTTCAGTTCATACTCCATGTGGTCCAAAGGGAACGGGGCATTGTCTAACTAAAAAGGGAATATTTGATAATGCTCAAAAAAGAAGAGATGTAAAGGATCTTTTTGGAAATTAAGTTTTAGAGAAATCCTTTCCTAAGGGCTTTCCTGTTTCTAGGGTCACGTCCTACAGTCAACATGTGCTCTGATACCATCTCTGTAGCGACCGACCTCAAACGGTCAAGGTTCTGTGTATCCGTGCCATCCTTGGGTCAGTATGCTGGTACACACAGTACATCGATGTATATACCAAAGTGCAATCACATGTATAAATAACATAAAATCGATATATACCTCATAAGTCTTAGCGGAACAATCAAACGGGTGTGGAGTCCCATCAATGCCAATGGCAAGTTGAGTGTAGACCGTAACCCTACAACGTAACTCTTACTCGTCGTAGAAATTCCTGCAACATAAGACGTTGCAACCCTATAGGTCAATACATTGAATGTACTGGCAAGTCACATCATAAGAATAATGAACCTATTTCTACATGCAATTTGGCTGGTGGAATCTCTAAGTTTAGTTTTTGCATAAAGCTAATTTTTTCCTACAATAAAAGATATTATTCTACCACTATAGTATATCATAGGATGAGTTGGCAAACCCAACTCAATCCATTCCCAAAGTTTCATTTTGAAACCCAACTGTTTAAATTAAGAGTGATGAGATCTCCCAACATTTCCACAACTAGATTCTCAAGTTGTCTGTAACCGGGGACACGGCTAAACGATTAGATTTTAACACTCTGCAGAGGTTTACGCACTTTTCCCCACAAGACTCGATCGCCTCCCTTGAAGTTCTCGCACTACCTAGCGTTTGAGAACAGGATGACCAAGACAAAGTCTTTCAAAAGTATTCCCCCTTAACCCACGGATAGGCCGGTACACCTACTCATTCTACATCTGCTAGCCTATCCCGAAAGTGGTCACACTATCTACTCAACTAAGCCAGAGCCCATATTGGCTTGTGGCTGCACACGAAAGCTTCTAGACATGAAAATACATTCGATCCCTTTGTTCCTGAGCGGACAGACCACTAGTGGTGCACCACCATGGATTTCCCATGCATGCCCCACTGTACTTCGCCACCATTCAAACCAATTTCCACCCAGATAGTTCATTTAAGTCTTGGTCCTGATTACTACTTTGTCACTCAAGTCTCGCCATGAACACTTCCCAATCCACGTCTACATTTGCGAGGCAGAAATAAACTTACATGGTGGTGACAATGTTGTATGGTTTAGACCTATCTCAAATGAACTACTAGGTAAAAGCATAGCCATCCAGCATAAAATTCCTACCATGCAATACTACTGCAAGGGACTAACTGCATAAATAAAACATAGGTAATTGAAAGAATGGTCAAATGTGAACTTGCATCATAATAGTTGATGAAGATTTTATCGCTCTCAGAATTTACTTAATAGAACTATTTGTCACTCCCCGATGAAGATCTATATATAGTCAAACATTGCATTCACATAAGCAATCATTTCGGAGAATCAAATAACATGCACCATGAAAAGACTCGAGAAATCCACCCCAGGCGGGATACTTAACGCGTTAGCTACAGCACTGCACGGGTCGAGTCGCACAGCACCTAGTATCCATCGTTTACGGCTAGGACTACTGGGGTCTCTAATCCCATTTGCTCCCCTAGCTTTCGTCTCTCAGTGTCAGTGTCGGCCCAGCAGAGTGCTTTCGCCGTTGGTGTTCTTTCCGATCTCAATGCATTTCACCGCTCCACCGGAAATTCCCTCTGCCCCTACCGTAGTCCAGCTTGGTATTTTCCACCGCCTGTCCAGGGTTGAGCCCTGGGATTTGATGGCGGACTTGAAAAGCTACCTACAGACGCTTTACGCCCAATCATTCCGGATACTAGGTGCAAAACAATAAGTGACATAAGGTGCAAAACCGTGATGTGATCTATCGTGCATATAGAGCATAGTACTAAAAATATCATAGATAGATCATAGTTGTGTGAAAAATATTGTGGGATTGGTCCAACTGGTAATGTTTGGCTACGCTGACACGGTGCAAAAAGAATCAACTCAAACTGAGCTACGGTTTAGGAGATATGGCCATTTGAAGGAATTCAAATCTACTTTCAAATTTGAATCTGACCAAAGTTTACAAAAATGATACCACTAGATAGATCTAATCAAGACGAACAATTTGCCACTGGTTTCATCTAATTTGGACTTACGGCTACAAAGATAGAACCATTCGAAGTTTAGGGGCTAAACTAAGGGACTTGACTATGAAAGTTTTATTCATGACCAGGTCCCTGGCCACGTGGCGGATTTCTAGTGGCTGAAAGTTGTTCATTGCGGGGCTTACAGGGCGAACATCTGCTAAATAAGTAAAACAACTACCGCGGCTAAAAAACAAAATAAACCGAGATCGATTTATCTAAACGGATCGGTTTAATCTAAACCACAGTTAAGCACGTCGTTTTTTAAGAAAGAAAGAAAAAATGCACAAGGGACTGGGCGGTGGCTTACCGAGCAATGACGGCAGCGTTGGTGGCATTGGGTAGTGGACGGGGAGGCGATCCCGGCGGCTCAGGCGATGGGGTCTGGCGGGGTTGGCGGGCGGCGGGGTGGCCGGCGACGAGCGGAGGGAGGTGGCGGCGTCCGGAGCTCCGGTGAGGGAGCGACACGTCGGGGCGGTGCTCCGGCGGGTTCTAGCGACAATGGAGGGGACGGGAAGATGCGGCGCGACGCAGCGTGCTCGGTGGTGGTGGTGGGGTTCCTCGGGGTGTCGGAGCCGACAGAGGCGAAGGCGGCAGAGCTCCTGTGCTCCGGGTGCTCCGGCAAGGTCGTCATCGATCAAGGCGTCGTTCTGGCTCGAACTAAGACAAAGCGAGATGTCAAGGATATGCGCGAGGAGTAGGGGAGTCGATAGAAGATGAAGGTAGGTACCAGAAGGGCTCTCCGGCGACGAACATTACCGACGAAAGAGCTTCGGCCGGTGAGATCCAAACAATGATGGCGACGGCTACAAGCAGGGTGGAGAGGTGCGAGTCGACTGAATGGAGAGAGCGGGTTGAGGGCTCTTTATAGGCGCGACAAGGGTCTCGGGGAGCAAGGGGATAAGCTCTATCCCTAGAGCTTCAGCCGACGGGTTCGGGCGTGCGTAATCGCGTGCTCATCCAGCGGGGTCTGCGGGAGGTTAGGGACGACCTGGGGAGTTGGCCCCATGGGTCAGCGACAGGGGATAGATTAGCGAGGGAGAGAGACGAGCGAGCGGACGAGGCGAGCGCTCGGGCGTGGGGCGGCCTGGGCCGGTCGGGCGCGGAGCTGGCTCTTGGGCCGAAAGGCCGTGGGCCGGCTGGCCAGCGTGTGTGTGTGTGTGTGTGTGTGTTTAACAAAAAGAAAAGTCCAACAGAAGGAAATTAAATAAAAATTATACATAGGCATATCATATACCAAGGTGTTCAGAAAAATACCAAGAATAAGGTGAACTATTTTTCAAGTTCAAATAAATTTCATAAAAATTCATAAAAGTCAAAAAGTACTACTATTGCATTTAAAGTCAATAAAAACCATTTTTAAAATACCAAAATGATTTCAAATTTATTTTCTCCTAATTTACCATTGAAGGGAATCATTTTACCCTTATTTACATTTATTTTTTAGGAGAAAAATAATTTGAATAAAAACCAAATAACTTTCAGTTGGATTTGAAATTGAATTTCGAACCAATTTCAAATCTATTCTATTTTTCCTTGGCCAAAATATATTTCAAATGCCCTCTGAATTTTTGAAGAGTCATATTCTTCTCTCATCTTGAATAGTTTTCAGAGGATTTGAAATTTGGATATTCAAATAACTTCAAAGTGACTTCCAAATTATTTCTTTGAAACTTCCAACTCTCTTTCTTCAAATTTGAAGAAGTCATTTTATCTTCCCTCATGAACTCATTGAGTTGCTTAAAGTTTCTAAATTTGAAATATTTCAACTAGAATTCAAATCATCTTCAAACCCCTTTACATTTCTTTAAATGGGAAGTCATACAATCTTCACTCTAGGGTTTTGTGATGAAATGAATTTAAATTTATGGAGATCAAAATGCAAGATGAAAGTTTTGGGAAAGTCCTTTTATTCCCTCTCTTTCAACTTTCAAAAAGTTTTAAATTTTCAGTCAATTTCACACAATCAATCACACAACAATCAAACAAACAACCATAATTATTTATTTAATATAACATTCCAAAATTTAGAATTTTGGGATGTTACATTTTGATTTTGCATGGAGATTCGTACAAAAAAATTATTTTCAGTTTTCCTTTTTCTTCTTACATACTATATCACTTGACTGGGACTTGGTTAAGTCTCAGTCGACTGAGAACTAACCACACCCATAGTTGATATGTATGAATGGGGAATAAAATTACCACAAACCTGATTGTTTGCCTTTTCTTTCAACTATTTTTCCTGGCATAGTAACACTTTTTTTGACGTGCATATCAGGTAGGAGTAGCAGGGGAAAACTTGGCATATTTGCCAGCAATTTAATATTGCTCTCCCCATGCCTTCATATGTTACCTAACCAGAGAACTTGGCGTTGCACTGATGTTGCTGGAAAGGTGAGATAAGATAGTAAAAAGATATTCCTGATCCATAATATGTTGCCATATTTGTATTAGTAACACCTAGAAAACACAAAAAATTACAAAACCACTGCTGTTGTTATTGTTGTTGCTGTTGCGGAGATGTTCTGCATGATTCACTCTGTTCTAGTCTGAAGAAAAGTAATTGACATGACAAGGGATAATTCAGAAGTTCAGACTTGAGACAAGGGAAGAAGTGTGTCAGGACTGTACCTTTATTTTGGTATGGGACGACCTCCAGCAGCACTGAGACCTCGCCAGTGGTTTCAGTGATCTTCGAGAAACTGTCCTAGATGTCCCTCATGGCCTCAGCCACGCTAGTCTTTCGACGAACACACTGCTGCTCGATCTCGGCGCTCGCCCACACCATCATCTTCTGTTGCTCACGCCCACCACCTTCTTCTCTTCCTTCACTACCACCTGCTCTACCTCTTCCTGAGCATGACCAGGCGCCTCCTCCTCTGATTCGCGTTATCCATTCCTCCTATCCTCGCTTATTTCTTCCAGCTACGCTATCTCACAATCTTCTTGATCTGCATTCACCTCTTCGACGTCGTAATTCACATAGCCCACGCGATCGGTCGTCAGTGAAGAGAAGGGGTCGACCCAAAACATGCCTCATGCTGACAGCAGCAGTGACGACGAGGAAACCGGTACGTCGTTCGCCATAAGATGGAAGAGCCCAGGATCCATGCCGAAGAACCCATCAACCACAGCTACCACGACAGCTCCAGCCTCGTCATCCCACTGCTCCACCAGCGATGGAAAGGATACGCCGCTGGGCACATCGCAACCGTAGGTAGGGTTCATCGAGATCCGAGCTTCCAGGGAGGGGTCGCTGCCCCTGCTGCCCCTTCATCGTCTTCTTTTTATTAGAGCTCCCTTTGAACCCAGCTGATGGGCCGTCCTTGCCCTGATCACTTGATAGAAGGACTGCCAGGCCCAATCAACCGAAGGACTCCAAAAAGGTCACCAGAGCAGCTGCCCCTAGGATAGCAAGCCCATGTTGTGGCTACGGTTTAGCCAGCAGCATTACACACGCATCTAACGGACCAAAATAGCCGGATCGGGACAATGGATGGCTTAAAAACCTGATGGCGTGAGAAGGTGTCAGGACCCCAATCCTAAATCACACTGATCTAGCATGTAACACATCATATCACTTTGCAACCTCACGCACGGTATTCCCATGGGTGCCACCTTACCTGGCCCGGGACCGTTTGTGCCTTTTGGCTCACGTATATGATAGTGTCGCTAGCATTAATATGACAGAGAACGCGGGCCGGCATGACTAGTCATGAATCCAAAGTGGTACTAACTTATAGGGACATGCATACATGACCCAGCAACGAACATGTTGGTCATCAATGTATAAACCCAAGTCGTAGCAAGCTACAAGGACTTAAAGGAACAACGCGTGACATTTCCCCGAAGGGACAGACACAGGAACGAAGAAGGACACATGCCGGCCAACCTAAGTGTTCCGGAGCAGTAGCAAGCTACCATGGCTCAGTGGAAGCACCAGGAGACATTTCCAGGTAAGAGAGGCTACCAAGAATAAACAACTAGGTTGTCGGATCCCACACATACCAAGCATTTTAATAACATACACACAATATGCTTGATATGTGCAAATACAACATGGCATCATAACAAAACTCTACGACTCAAAGTATTTATTCATTTGGCTCTGAGGAGCCTGATATTACATACATGGGTCTGATGACCCAGCATTCAAGTCATCCAAGCAACAAGCATAGGCGGAAGCATAAACATGTCCGAGTACAGACATCTGAAAATAGAGAAGGCTAGTAAGCCTATCTATCTACAAGACCCTCCAAAGGTAACAAGATCGTAGCTGAGGTAACAAGCTAAACATCGAAGTCCACCAGAAACTACTAGTGAGACTGAAGTCTCTCTGCAAAACATAAATTAAGCAAACGTGAGTGCAAATGTACCCAGCAAGACTTACATCAGATCTAGCTACATATGCATCAGTATCAACAAAGGGGGGTGGTGGAGTTTAACTACAGCAAGCCAGCTTTGACTCGGTGGCTATCCTGAACTACGTATGCAAGTAACTCTTTTGAGGTGGCGCACACGAGTCCACATATTCACCATATCAATACACCACTATGGATCCGCTCCTGTCTCCCTACGAGAACGCCATCCATTGCACTCACGCTTATCTTGCGCATTTTAGAGTATCCACTTTCACTTGTCTATGAACTGCACAAGCAACCCAGAGGTCCTTTACCGCGGACGCGACTATTCGAATAGATCATTTATAACCCTGCAGGGGTGTACTTCACACACGATCTCGCCACTTATCGCCATGTACACGTCATGTATCTCGGCAGCCTTCAAGCGGAAGCCTGGCGAGGGTGTCGGCCACGACCTAACTAACCACGCAAGTCTCTAGTCTAGGTTTATCGCCTATTCGGGTTCCATCCGCAAGGAGATCCGGCCGGTGTGTCGCTCACGGCTCCAAACTATGTGAGCAGGGAAGCCCACCAAACCGGCGACGCTTGGTACACCATGCCACTACACCTAGTCTGCCCAAGCCCACCTGTACCGGGTGCCACTTGGTAGACTACTAGCACTACCTACAAATACCAGAAACTAGTTGCAACTCCTGGACAGAGATCAGGTTGATTAATAAGCCGAGAGGGGCCGAGTTACCAGAACCCAATGTGTGGCAGTAGCTATTCATGGATCACAAACACAGAACTCGGTTCCTCACGACGGTTTCAATGAGACAACCCACCATGTACTCCTACATGGCCTCTCACTGCTACCTTTACCAATCGTGTTCACACACTTAGTTCTCAATAGTAGGACATGTTCACAACTTTCCAATTCATCCTCGATGAATCAGGCCTGACACAACTCTAAGAAATAGTAGGCATGACAAACAAGCATGAATGAGTAGGCACATCAGGGCTCAAACAACTCGTACTCATGCTAGTGGGTTTCATCTATTTACTGTGGCAAAGACAGATCATGCAGAGGAAAGGGGTTCAACTACCGCAACATGTAACAGTTGAATCGTTGTTGTCCTAATGCAGTAAAAGAGAGCAGGAGCGAGAGATTGGGATTGTATCGGAATGAACAAGGGGGTTCTGCTTGCCTGAAAGATCAACAGGGGCACTGCTCCTTAGACAGGTACTCTGGAGCACTCTCTGGAGTAGGACCTATCGAGAAGGATGGTGTCGACAATCAATACACAAGCATATGCAACAATATGATGCATGAACATGGCATTAAGATGTGATGTGGTTTGTGCTAATGCATCTAGAATTCTATTTGAAAGAAGTCCATTTGAACCAAGGGTTCAAATGCAACTCCAAATTAAACATTTGTAAATGCCATTCATGTGTTTTCACCTATACAGCAGGTTTAGGTTGGTTTGTCATGCATGAAACTGGTATAGATGGATAGATTGAATTTTTCTGATAATTTTTCATATATAAATTATTTCAATCTGAGCTATAGATTATTTTCTATGATTTTTAAGAAGTTTTTAACTATTTTCTGAAATTTCCTGAATTATTTTTAATATAGCAAATGATTAACTATGTCAGCATGACCTCAGTGTGACGTCAGCAAGTCAACAGGGGCCGGTCCAGGTCAAACCTGACACCGGGGCCCACATGTCAGTGAGATAGAGAGTTAACAAGGGGTTATTTAACTTAACCTGTGTCTTTAACAGTAGCGATCCCACATGTCATACACTAGGGGTTAATTAACCAAGTGATTAGCACCTAATGTAATGCTCCACGTCAGCTTTAATCGGTGTTTAGCTGCCAGCGTAAACATGGCACGACGAGGTCGCTCGTCCGGCCATCTCCGGAGACGAGAGGTCGCGCAGCCAGGTGCGTTGGAACACCTGCAGTAAGGCGCGTACGATGGTGGTGGTGGCTGGAGCTGAGGCGGGCTGTAGCGGCACCAGCGATGATCTTTGCGGTGGCTGGAGCTCGGGTGCACTCAGGAACGGGGCTGCAGTGCGCTAGGGGAGAATCTGATGGGCTAGGTGGCATCCATGGGTCACCAGAAGCACGCTGGTGCGACGGGTACGAGCGGAGTGGCTCGGGTCAAGAAAGCTAGGCAGCCATGGCGGACGGCGGTGCTCAGGCATGTGGGCGAGGGTGCTATGGCACGGGAAGAAGCAAAACGAAGGAGGGGAAACGGAGTGGAGCTCACTGCGGGGGCGTTGGTGGTCTCATTGGTCTCGGGGAGGCCTCTGCGGCGGCGAATTCGACGACGGCGTCCGGTAGACAATGCGGCGGGGAAGAAGACGATGGCGATGCTGGAGGGCCTCTGGCCTTTCTTGGTGCGATGAGGAGGTGCAGCACGATACGTACGATCTCGGCAGCACAGTGGCACGTCGTTTCGTCGTAGGTGGCCACGCGGGCGAGGCACGGCGGCCGGCGGAAGCTCTCGTTGACGCTCAGAGGAGGGGCTAGAGGGCGAGGGAGAAAGCAGAGAGTGAGGGGAAAGTGAGAGGGGGGCCTCGGGCATCTCCAGATGCGGATTAGGACGAAGGAGCGGCCTCCAGCACGAAGTGGGAGGTGGAGGGCTCCGTAGGTGCACGCGCGTGTTCGCTCCTGCCTACTGGTAGGAGGAAGATGACGAGCGAGGAGGTAAGTGGGCTGGGCCATCAGGCTGTCAAGGTAAAAAGGCCTGGGTGGGTTTCTTTCTCTCTCTGTCTTTCTACTTTTGTTTTTGTTTTCTAGTTTTCTGCTGTAGTTTTGAGCTTAGGAAAAATACCAAGGCATTTCCTAAAATCCTGAAAATATTCATGGACACTTGCTGAATTATTTCAGTGGCCCAAAATTTGTTCCAACATTATTTGAACATTTAAATTATTTATAGTATTTAAATGCCCAAAGTCAAATACAATAAGATTTAATTCAAAAATCCAGAATGGCCTAGAAATACGTGCATAATTTTTGGCAGAGGTTTTCACCTTTATCAAAAATCATGAACTTTTCTAAAGGGCATTTGGGTTCATTGAAAATATTTTTATTGAACCTAGTTGAATTCATTTGGTGCTAGGGTTTAAACAATCCCCATTTCAACTTTCAAAGAAATTTAGACATGATGCATGGATGCTTGTGCAACTATTTGCAATCAAATTCTAGGGCTGTGACAACTCACCCCCTCTAAACAAGAATCTCGTCCCGAGATTCAAGACGTGAGGTAAGAAGACAAAGGGGATACAAAGCTAACACGATCTTCATGATCCAACTTGCACTTCAAAAGAACGTTGATTCGATCATCATCTTGATCTTGACATCTTTGCTTTCGATATCTTCATCCAACACGACGACAGAAATAAACTCTACAGGATTCGATCTTCTCGAAGATCGAGCAACTCACGATCAATGATACGTCTCCAATGTATCTATAATTTTTTATTATTCCATGCTATTATATTATCAACCTTGGATGTTTTATATGCATTTATATGCTATTTTATATGATTTTTGGGACTAACCTATTAACCCAGAGCCCAGAGCCCAGTGCCAGTTTCTGTTTTTTTTTGCCTATTTTAGGGTTTCGAAGAAAAGGAAAATCAAACGGAGTCCAATTGACCTGAAACTTCACGGAACTTATTTTTGGACCAGAAGAAACCCAAAAGACTTGGAGTGCACCTAAGGGGGTCAACGAGGAAGCCACGAGGCAGGGGGGCACCCACCCCCCTGGGCGCGCCCTCCAACCTTGTGGGCCCCTCGGGGCTCCCCCGACGTACTTCTTCCTCCTATATATATATATCCATATACCCTAAAATGATCAGGGAGCACAATAGATTGGGAGTTCCGCCGCCAGAAGACTCCGTAGCCACCGAAAGCCAATCTAGACCCATTCCAGCACCCTGCCGGAGGGGGCAATCCCTCTCCGGTGGCCATCTTCATCATCCCGGTGCTCTCCATGACGAGGAGGGAGTAGTTCTCCCTCGGGGCTGAGGGTATGTACCAGTAGCTATGTGTTTGATCTCTCTCTCACTCTCTCGTGTTCTTGAGGTGATACGATCTTGATGTATCGCGAGCTTTGCTATTATAGTTGGATCTTCTGTTTCTCCTCCCCCTCTACTCTCTTGTAATGAATTGAGTTTCCCCTTTGAAGTTATCTTATTGGATTGAGTCTTTAAAGATTTGAGAACACTTGATGTATGTCTTGCCGTGAGTATCTGTGGTGACAATGGGATACCACGTGATTCACTTGATGTATGTTTTGGTGATCAACTTGCGGGTTCCGCCCATGAACCTATGCATAGGGGTTGGTACATGTTTTCGTCGTTATTCTCCGGTAGAAACTTTGGGGCACTCCTTGAGGTTCTATGTGTTGGTTGAATAGATGAATCTGAGATTGCGTGACGCATATCATATAATCATACCCACGGATACTTGAGGTGACATTGGAGTATCTAGGTGACATTAGGGTTTTGGATGATTTGTGTCTTAAGGTGTTATTCTAGTACGAACTCTAGGGCTGTTTGCGACACTTATAGGAATAGCCCAACGGATTGATTGGAAAGAATAACTTTGAGGTGGTTTCGTACCCTACCATAATCTCTTTGTTCGTTCTCCGCTATTAGTGACTTTGGAGTGACTCTTTGTTGCATGTTGAGGGATAGTTATGTGATCCAATTATGTTATTATTGTTGAGGGAACTTACACTAGTGAAAGGATGAACCCTAGGCCTTGTTTCAACGCATTGCAATACTGTTTACGCTCACTTTTATCATTAGTTACCTTGCTGTTTTTATATTTTCAGATTACAAAAACTATTATCTACCATCCATATACCACTTGTATCACCATCTCTTCGCCGAACTAGCGCAGCTATACAATTTATCATTGTATTGGGTGTGTTGGGGACACAAGAGACTCTTTGTTATTTGGTTGCAGGGTTGCTTGAGAGAGACCATCTTCATCCTACGCCTCCTATGGATTGATAAACCTTAGGTCATCCACTTGAGGGAAATTTTCTACTGTCCTACAAACCTCTACACTTGGAGGCCCAACAACATCTACAAGAAGAAGGTTGTGTAGTAGACATCAAGCTCTTTTCCGGCGCCGTTGCCGGGGAGGTGAGTGATTGAAGGTATATCTTTAGATCTTGCAATCGAATCTTTTTGTTTCTTGTTTTATCACTAGTTTAGTTTATAAAAGAAAATTACAAAAAAATGGAATTGAGTTTGTCTCATACGCTTCACCTTTTTAATATCTTTCGTAAGTATGATGGAAAGGATAATTGTGCTCAAGTGCTAGAAGAAGAAATCTATAAAATGTTTGGCACTAAATCTTTGAATGATGAGCATGATTGCAATGTTATTAGTACGAATTCTTTGAATATCCATGATACTAATGATGATTGCACTAGTTATGATGTCTCCTATAAACATGTCAATTTTTGTGGAGTACATTGGGTTTGTACGAACACACCAAATAGGGAAGATAGATATTGCAAGAGGCATAAGTACTTAGAAACTAAATTGTTGCAAGAAAGGCTAGATGAATGTGCTGAAAATTTAAATTATATTGGCCATACCTGTGAGCTTTGTAATGAACATGATCATTTCAATACCCAATGCAAATTGTTTCATGATCGTATCGTGTCCAAAAATTGTGATGACTTGATTTCCCTTGCACATCATAATGAACTTAGTTTGCTTATGAGTTACGAAGAAATGAAACATATAACTAATTATCTTCTAGAATTTGCCCGTTATAAACTTCCTGGATTTGATCTAGAGGAAATTTATATGTATTGTGCGGTGAATTGTACTGAAAATCCTTATATTGCCAATTACATAAAGAAAAGAAAGAAAATATAAGATGAAGAGAATACTAATGAAAGGGAAGAGACTTCCCAATATCCTCCTATTATTTCTTATGATGAATCAGGTAACGAGGAGGAGCCTCCTATTCAACCAATCTCACTAATAAGGAGCTCCAAAAAGAGGATTGAACCCACACATGATGTGGTGAAGAAGAAGAAAAGAAAAAGGAAGAGAGGTAAAAAGATATCTCTCCCAAATAGTGCTGCTCCTATTACTATTGTGCCTCATGAAAATATAATAGTGGAAGATAATGATACCTCTTATGATCTTGAAAATATTTTTGGCACTTGCTTGGAAGAATATGATAATTGCTATACTATTGGTGCTATCCATACTATTAATGATGAGAGTGATTATTCTTATGATATGAAAATGCCCAAGCTTGGGGATGCTATGATTAATGAAGATGATATTTTTAGTCTCCCAAGTTTTGATATGCAACTTCATAATGATGATAGCATGCCTCCCACTTATGATGATTATTGTGATGATACTTATGCTATAAAAAGTAGTGATTATATTTATAAAACTTGCCATAATTATGGTTACCCCTTTTCTGAACATTACTCTTTTAATGTGGAAACAATTTATAGTATTCAAGTCTCTTATGATACTCCCACTATCCTGAATGAGAAGAATTTTGCTTATGTGGAGAGTAATAAAATTTCTATGTTTGTAGATCATGAAAAGAATGCTTTAGGTGATGGTTATAATGTTGAATTCATTCATGATGCTACTGAAAATTATTATGAGGGAGGAATATATGCTTGTAGGAGTTGCAATAATATCAAGTTTCCTCTCTATATGCTTAAAGTTTTGAAGTTATGCTTGTTTTGCCCTCCTATGCTAGTTGATTATTGTTCCCACAAGTTGTTTGCTCACAAAATCCCTATGCATAGGAAGTGGGTTAGACTTAAATGTTCTAGTCATATTCTTCATGATTCTCTCTTAATGTTTCAATTCTTATCTTTTATGTGAGCATCATTGAAATCACCATGCCTAGCTAGGGGCGTCAAACGATAGCGCTTGTTGGGAGGCAACCCAATTTTATTTTTGTTCCTTGCTTTTTGTTCCTGTTTAGTAATAAATAATTTATCTAGCCTCTGTTATTATGTGGTTTTATGCTTTTAATTAGTGTTTGTGCCAAGTAGAACCTTTGGGAAGACTTGGGGAAAGTCCTGTTGATCATGCTGTAAAAAACAGAAACATTAGCGCTCACGAGAATTGCTGCCATTTTTATTTGGAGAGTGATATTTAGTTAATTCATTTTGAAGATGATTAATATATAAATTCCTCAGGTCCAGCAATTTATTTGAGAATTTTATGAGTTCCATAAGTATACGTTTGATCCAGATTACTACAGACTGTTCTGTGTTTGACAGATTCTGTTTTCGATGTGTTGTTTGCTTATTGTGATGAACCTATGAGTAGTATCGGAGGGTATGAACCATAGATAAGTTGGAATACAATAGATATTACACCAATATGAATTTATAATGAGTTCATTACAGTACCTTATGATGGTGATTTGCTTTATCATACTAACGGAGCTTACGAGTTTTCTGTTAAGTTTTTTGTGTTGTGAAGTTTTCAAGTTTTGGGTAAGGATTAGATGGACTATGGAATAAGGACTGGCAAGAGCCTGAGCTTGGGGATGACCAAGGCACCCCAAGATAATATTCAAGCATAGCCAAGAGCCTAAGCTTGGGGATGCCCCGGAAGGCATCCCCTCTTTCGTCTTCATTCATCGGTAACTTTACTTGGAGCTATATTTTTATTTACCACATGATATGTGTTTTGCTTGGAGCATCATTTCATTTTATTTAGTTTTGCTTGTCGTTTGAATAAAATACCAAGATCTGAAATTATTAAATGTTAGAGAGTCTTCACATAGTTGCATAATTATTCAACTACTTATTGATCTTCACTTATATCTTTCGGAGTAGTTTGTTGTTGCTCTAGTGCTTCACTTATATCTTTTAGAGCATGGTGGTAGTTTTATTTTGAAGAAATAGATGAGCTCTCATACTTCACTTAGATTATTTTGAGAGTCTTAAATAGCATGGTAATTTTCTTAAAATCCTAATATGCTTGGTATGCAAGATTAATAATAAAACTTTCTTATGAGTGTGTTGAATACTATGAGAAGTTTGATACTTGATAATTGTTTTGAGATATAAAGATGGTGATATTAAAGTCATGCTAGTTGAGTAGTTGTGAATTTGAGAAATACTTGTGTTGAAGTTTGCGATTCCCGTAGCATGCACGTATGGTGAACCGTTATGTGATGAAGTCGGAGCATGATTTATGTATTGATTGTCTTCCTTATGAGTGGCGGTCGGGGACGAGCGATGGTCTTTTCATAGCAATATATCCCCCTAGGAGCATGCGCATAGTACTTTGGTTCAATAACTATAGATTTTTGCAATAAGTATATGAGTCCTTTATGACTAATGTTGAGTCCATGGATCATACGCACTCTCACCCTTCCACCATTGCTAGCCTCTCTAATACCGCGCACCTTTCCTCGGTATCATACACCCACCATATACCTTCCTCAAAACAGCCACCATACCTACCTATCATGGCATTTCCATAACCATTCCGAGATATATTGCCATGCAACTTTCCACGTTCCGTTTATTATGACATGCTCCATCATTGTCATATTGCTTGCATGATCATGTAGTTGACATTGTATTTGTGGCAAAGCCACCGTTCATACTTCTTTCATACATGTCACTCATGCATCATTGCACATCCTGGTACACTGCCGGAGGCATTCATATAGAGTCATATCTTGTTCTAAGTATCGAGTTGTAATTCTTGAGTTGTAAGTAAATAAAAGTGTGATGATCATCATTATTAGAGCATTGTCCCAGTGAGGAAAGCATGATGGAGACTATGATTCCCCCACAAGTCGGGATGAGACTCTGGACGAAAATAAATAAATAAAAGAGGCCACAGAAGCCCAAATAAAAAAAGAGAAAAGAGGCCATAAAAAGAGAAAGGCCCAAATAAAAAAAATAAAAAAATGAGAGAAAAAGAGAGAAGGGGCAATGCTACTATCCTTTTACCACACTTGTGCTTCAAAGTAGCACCATGATCTTCATGATAGAGAGTCTCCTATGTTGTCACTTTCATATACTAGTGGGAATCTTTCATTATAGAACTTGTCTTGTATATTCCAATGATGGCCTTCCTCAAAATGCCCTAGGTCTTCGTGAGCAAGCGAGTTGGATGCACACCCACTAGTTTCTTTTGTTGAGCTTTCATACATTTATAGCTCTAGTGCATCCGTTGCATGGCAATCCCTACTCACTCACATTGATATCTATTGATGGGCATCTCCATAGCCCGTTGATACGCCTAGTTGCTGTGAGACTATCTTCTCCTTTTTTTGTCTTCTCCACAACCACCATTCTATTCCACCTATAGTGCTATGTCCATGGCTCACGCTCATGTATTGCGTGAAGATTGAAAAAGTTTGAGAACATCAAAAGTATGAAACAATTGCTTGGCTTGTCATCGGGGTTGTGCATGATTTAAATATTTTGTGTGGTGAAGATAGAGCATAGCCAGACTATATGATTTTGTAGGATGAACTTTCTTTGGCCATGTTATTTTGAGAAGACATAATTACTTTGTTAGTATGCTTGAAGTATTTTTTATGTCAATATTAAACTTTTGTGTTGAATCTTATGGATCTGAATATTCTTGCCACAATAAAGAAGATTACATGGATAAATATGTTAGGTAGCATTCCACATCAAAAATTCTGTTTTTATCATTTACCTACTCGAGGACGAGCAAGAATTAAGCTTTGGGATTGATACGTCTCCAACGTATCTATAATTTTTGATTTGTTCCATGCTATTATATTATCAACCTTGGATGTTTTATATGCATTTATATGCTATTTTATATGATTTTTGGGACTAACCTATTAACCCATAGCCCAGTGTCAATTTCTGTTTTTTTGCCTATTTCAGGGTTTCGAAGAAAAGGAAAAATCAAACGGAGTCCAATTGGCCGAAAATTCATGGAACTTATTTTTGGACCAGAAGAAACCCAAAAGACTTGGAGTGCACATAAGGGGGTCAACGAGGAAGCAACGAGGCAGGGGGGCGCGCCCACCCCCCCGGGCACGCCCTCCACCCTTGTGGGCCCCTCGTGGCTCCCCCGACGTACTTCTTCCTCCTATATATATATATATCCATATACCCTAAAACGATCAGGGAGCACAATAGATCGGGAGTTCCACCGCCAGAAGCCTCCGTAGCCACCGAAAGCCAACCTAGACCCGTTCCGGCACCCTGCCGAAGGGGGCAATCCCTCTCCGGTGGCCATCTTCATCATCCCGGTGCTCTCCATGACGAGGAGGGAGTAGTTCTCCCTCGGGGCTGAGGGATGTACCAGTAGCTATGTGTTTGATCTCTCTCTCTCTCTCTCTCATGTTCTTGAGGTGATACGATCTTGATGTATCGCGAGCTTTGCTATTATAGTTGGATCTTCTGTTTCTCCTCCCCCTCTACTCTCTTGTAATGAATTGAGTTTCCCCTTTGAAGTTACCTTATTGGATTGAGTCTTTAAAGATTTGAGAACACTTGATGTATGTCTTGCCATGCGTATCTGTGGTGACAATGGGATACCACGTGATTCACTTGATGTATGTTTTGGTGATCAACTTGCGGGTTCCGCCCATGAACCTATGCATAGGGGTTGGTACATGTTTTCGTCATGATTCTCCGGTACAAACTTTGGGGCACTCTTTGAGGTTCTATGTGTTGGTTGAATAGACGAATATGAGATTGTGTGACGCATATCGTATAATCATACCCACGGATACTTGAGGTGACATTGGAGTATCTAGGTGACATTAGGGTTTTGGTTGATTTTGATCTTAAGGTGTTATTCTAGTACGAACTCTAGGGTTGTTTGTGACACTTATAGGAATAGCCCAACGGATTGATTGGAAAGAATAACTTTGAGGTGGTTTCGTACCCTACCATAATCTCTTCGTTCGTTCTCTGCTATTAGTGACTTTGGAGTGACTCTTTGTTGCATGTTGAGGGATAGTTATGTGATCCAATTATGTTAGTATTGTTGAGGGAACTTACACTAGTGAAAGTATGAACCCTGGGCCTTGTTTCAACGCATTGGAATACCGTTTACGCTCACTTTTATCATTAGTTACCTTGCTGTTTTTATATTTTCAGATTACAAAAACTATTATCTACCATCCATATACCACTTGTATCACCATCTCTTCGCCGAACTAGCGCAGCTATACAATTTATCATTGTATTGGGTGTGTTGGGGACACAAGAGACTCTTTGTTATTTGGTTGCAGGGTTGCTTGAGAGAGACCATCTTCATCCTACGCCTCCTACGGATTGATAAACCTTAGGTCATCCACTTGAGGGAAATTTGCTACTGTCCTACAAACCTCTGCACTTGGAGGCCCAACAATGTCTAAAAGAAGAATGTTGTGTAGTAGACATCAATCAATTAATGGAATGAGACATAATAACATCTGTTGAGCTCAGACACATAACACACTCAGGGGTGATGGAAAAGTAGATGACGAAGGTTCAAGTTGGTAGGCAACGATGCCACACTTGAGTAAGATGGTGCATGGTTTCAAAGTAGCAAGGAGATAATTGCCATGATTCCATAACGTGACACCTTAGGGAAGGTGACTCGTAGAATTATTCCCTTAAGTGGCAAAAAATTACTTTTGATGCATAGATCATTGGAACCCTTCATACCAGCCTGAGGGGATTCACAATTGATTGTTTCAAGGAATTAGAAAGAATGGCATACTTAGTTTGGAAAGGAAACTAGAGTTATAAGATAACTCGGCAAACAGAAGGCACATTCCAATTGACACCGAGGATATAACCTAGTGTGTGAGCGTGCTCTCAAGAACTTGAACATTTCCATATTCATCAGGGTCTTACCAACATCTGTGCCGAGGATCCCGACAACACATCGTACTACCATGATGAATAGTGATGGATGATGCAGATGCAAAGGAAGGCAGCACTTTCTCAGATTTCACCTTAGCGATGCCAAGGAAACGAAATCTGGATGATCGACCGAGAGACATTTAGCACTCCGCTTCTAATGTTCTCCTTGATGTACCAGCTTAACCCAATACCATTCGGTATCTGGAACATAAAGTAAAGGTCTGACTTCGGGAACTCAAATAACCCATAAGGAACAACTTATGGACTAAGTCATACCAACTCCTCATGGAAGAATGGCCAAATTGCTGACTCAAGATACTACAATAAGAGATCTCCCGGATAAGTGTGTTGGCCATGACATCCACTTAACAGTTGAAAAGACCAATATTATAATTCTTGGGAATGTCCCAACCATCATATCTGCTTGAGATTCAGATATGGTTGGTAATAGGATATTTCAAACGGCATGTCTGAAAAGGAAAGGTTGCAACGCAAACCGATGAGATGACATTGCGAGATTCTTGGGAAATGAACTACGATAGCAAGCTCCAAAACATGAGCTAGTTCTGCTACACACATGTGAACACGATGTCCCAGACAAGCATGACCACATAGTAGTCTTACAATAAAACACTACCAAGTTCTTGTTGCGAACCATCATTGAAGATAACGAAGTCTTGTGCATGTCCGTCTGGGCCCTTCAGGAATAGCATTTGAACTTCTTATCCTTGAACAAATCAATCAATGGCTTTGTGTGCTAGGAACACATATAGCATGGAGGTAGCTAATCTCTCAAACCATATTATACTTCGCACCTGCATGACTGACTTGGGATGATTCTAGAGGAGGAAAAAACAAGCTTTCTCGAATTCATGGCGGCAACTTGCATCAAATGCACATGAATTAGAGTAAGTTACTTCTTTCATCCGAACATATGCTTCATGAGCTAGCATGAAGAAATGCCTTCAAAAGTTTCCAACACTAGCTTAATGTTCAACAAAATCATGGATAGGATAAGGATGTTGTCGATGGGCTCAACAACAATTCATCCAGGTTTCCATACAAATGGAGTTCCATAACTATGTGAACAAGATGATAGTATTGGTCACACCAAGAGATATAACGGTGTATGCTCGAGGAAACAACCACAAGTGAGACAACATTACAAAAAAAGTTGGTCCTGATTTTATTTGACGATAGCTCAAACCAAAGTTTTGACAAGACAATAGATCCAATAACTAATCACGAGGACCAATCGATGAAGATAGCATCCTTTTACAACACACACACACATACAAAGATATCCCTTAGTGATGAACTAAGTCAGACAAGCTTTTATCTTCCAACTCTCCAAGTTTTTGTCCAGCTTAACCAACTAGTTTAGGGTATCCCACACAGAGTCTTGGAGAATGGGTGGTTTACAAGAAAGAAACTTGATCACAAGCTCAACAAAATAGTCAGGGCCAACCTGGTGATACTTCTGCGAAGATATTCAGAAAATCATGAACTACCAATATGTTATTAAGCTCGAGAACAATCTTGCTTCTGAGGCAAGATGATGTGATCAAATAAGCAAGGGGTTGACACAATCCTAACTCATTGATCGAAGAGTGCGCCGAAAAATGGACTAGGTAGCACGATCAACCTTAGGGTGATGATTCTATAACCAACACGCTAAGAATGAGGTTATTGTCCATTAACTACCAAGCAATGAGGTTGCTAGGAGTATTGTTTTCACGCCTCGCAATTCACTTGTCGGTATTCCGGTTATAATAACACGGAGACCGAGAAATGAACAATGATGGCGAGAGGTATGGTGCAATTCCCATGACATTCTTGACATAAAGATGGTAATACCCCAAGGTAGAACAGAACAACAGTTGGATTGGCATTTTGATATGTGGAATACAACTACTTTGACCCAATCCTAGAAATGGATGAGGTATTGGAGTTTGTTTCTCCTAGTCATTCTGGAATAGAATGGCTTGACGGACCACAAGAATAATAGGCATCGTTAACACGAATGCACAACTACTCCTGACTATCAACTGATACAAGAGTGTCAGAATACAACTAAAAAGGGACAACTCAAAGGGACATATCACTTCCTGAGTTCTGGATGCATAGATTAACGTGTCGAACAGAGCTCAACATATTTCTTCCGGATAACCCATGCCGAAGGGTAGGACTGGCAGGTTCACAATATAGAATCGACAAATCATCAAGAGCACTCTGGTTGTGATCTTTTGGTTCAAAAGAACTTCTGTTCAGGATGGTTCATGGTACTAGAAGAATGATATATGTAGCGACCAGACCTCAAACAGTCTGATCTCTGTGCTTCAGTGTCATCCCTGGATCAGTAATGCTGACACGCACAGTAGTTGAAGGATTTATAACAGAGTAGCAATCACACACTTATTACATCGAATGCCTCAAAAGAGAGCTTAATACAAATAGTATGGCTTAAGGCCATCTACTAACGATAACAGCGGAAGGCTTGGAAGATAATTGAGTCCATCAACTCCAACGACATCACTGAGTATAGAACCACGACCTAAGGCTCCTTATTTCGTCATCTGAAAAGTCTGCAACATGAACGTTGCAGCCCGAAAACGGGTCAGCACATGGAATATGTTGGCAATGTAACACATAGAGAGTAGTGAACAGAATAGGCTATACTACATGCATATATGGCCGGTGGAAAGCTCTATGGTTACAGTTTTGCGTAAAGCCAGTTTTTCCCTACTACAAAGGAATAAATTTTATTTAACTATCATGGTGGTTGTTAAACATTGAGAGCGTAGACACCCTCTCAATCCCAATTAAGTATCATCAGTAAAACCCAACAAAATTAATTAAAGTCACATGATGAGATTCACATGATAATCCATGTACTAGATACTCAAGTTGTCCATAACCGGGGACACGACTAACCATGATTAGTTTATACACTCTGCAGAGGTTTGTGCACTTTTCCCCACAAGACTCGATCTCCTCCGTTGGGATTCTCGCTCTACATGGTGTTTGAGAAACGGATGACCGAGACATAGTTTTTCAGAAGCGCTAGCACCTTACAATCGGGTAGACCGTTACACCTACTTTCCCCTACATCTGCTAGTCTACCACTGTAAGAGTTCGCACGACTTAATCAACTATGCTAGAGCCCATAGTAGCTTGTGGCTACACATGGAAGTTTCTAATATGAATAATCTCATGATCCCTTTGAGCCTGGGTGGCGGTCCATAAAGAAAAACAGGCAATCGCTGGAATACCCAGGTGCCTCAATCCACCCAAATGTGTATTAGAGTTGCCCCCTTAAGTTAACCATTAATTAAACAATCTCACATCTGTCATGAAAACCCTCAAACCCAAACCATGTCTACGAGCATAGCATAACAATATAAGCATAATGTAGAAGTAACTCCTAGGGTTTGATTATAAACAGATGAATAGGTACTACCTTATCTACTTCCCAAACCCACAATTTAATTTAGATCCTAACCATGCAATTGTTTGAAGGATTGATCTAATGCAATAAAACTGGGTAGTAAGAGGTATGATCAAAGTGTTACTTTCCTTGCTGATGATCCGTAAAACCTAGAGATTCGAAGTAGCAAACGGCGCACTCCGGGTAGTATATCACAAACAAACAAGAACACAATAAGCACTCATCTAATGCACAGGTAAAACTCAAATAAGAGATCTAACCAGAAAGTTCAACTTAAGAACCCCGGTTTGCAAAAAGAAACAATTCAAACGAAACAACAAAAGTCAAACGGCGAAAGAAACAAGCTTCGTTTACTAATCTGGACCTAAGTCAAATTTTGCAGAAGCAAAAACTTGTTTGAGTTGGTTAAACGGAAAGAGGGTTTCGAGATGAAACTCTAGGCACTTGAATCGCCTGATTCCAATAAACGAGCGAAAAGTTATACTAAAATGAAAAACAGATCGGAAATCGCGATCAGAAATAATCGCGGAAAATCTGAGAAAAAGAAAAACGGACGAACAGGCTAACGAACGAACGTTCGCTACGTGCGGCTAAAAGACGAAAACTGTTCGTTAAAACGAACGAATGGGCGTTCGCTAAATAAACTAAACCGAAAAAACCAATCTATAAAAAAAAGATCTAGGGTTTTAAAAACAACCAAATGAAAACCGGGTGGTTTTCTTGAGGAAACCGGCGGCGGCGACGGTGGTCAACCCCGGCGGCGGGGCGGCGGCGGCGGGGCGGCTCCGGCATCGGGCGGGGCTCCGGTGGGCGGCGGGGTCGGCGGCGGAGCGGCTCCGGGCGGCGGCGGCGGGCGACGGCGGCGGCGGGGCGACAGCGCTAGGGTTTGGGGCGGCGGGGCGGCTCGGGATGGGCTATGGGGTCGGCCTCCCCGCCTTATAAGGGCCGGCCGGGCCAGAGTCCTAGTCGGACACGGCCCGATTAGGTCGGTTCGTTTGTTTTTTTAATAATAATTTCACGCAGAAAACAAATAAGAAAACTAAACGGACTCCAAAAATCCCGAAATAAATTTTCCCCGACTTATAAAATCAAGCCGGACAAGATGAACATTTATTTGGGGCCTAAATGGAATTTTGAAAAACACGTATTTTTTCCTAATTCAAATAAAATACCGAGAAAACTCCGAAATACAATCTTATTTGATTTTTTATTAAATCCTCAATATTTCTTTATTTTGGGAAATTCATTTTATTCCCTCTCTCTTATTTTTATAATTGAAATAATTGAAGATAAAATAAATAAAATCAAATGATCGTATTTTCAAAATTTGAGAAAACCCAAATATGAAATAACGAAATCCCCAACCCTCTCCATGGGTCCTTGAGTTGCGTAGGATTTCTAGGATCTAGCCAAAATGCAATAAAATATGATATGCAATGATGATCTAATGTATAATATTCCAAATTGAAAATTTGGGATGTTACAAACCTACCCCCCTTAAGATGAATCTCGCCCTCAAGATTTGGGTTGGCTAGCAAATAGGTGAGGGTGGTCCTTCCGTAGATCTTTCTCTCGTTCCCAGGTGGCTTCATCCTCGGTATGGTGGCTCCACTAAACTTTGCAAAACTTGATAACCTTGCTGCGGGTCACTCGGCTGGCATACTCGAGAATCTTGACTGGTTTCTCCTCATAAGTCAAATCACTATCCAACTGAATCGCTTCCAGCGACACTGTATCTCTCAGCGGTATATCCGCCATCTCTGCGTGGCACTTCTTCAACTGGGAAACGTGGAACACGTCGTGAACTCCTGACAATCCCTCAGGCAGTTCCAATTTATAGGCAACTTCCCATGCGTTCCAAAACTTTGTATGGTCCCACAAAACGTGGCGCTAACTTTCCCTTAACTCCAAAGCGCTTAACTCCTCGAAGTGGAGATACACGAAGATAAACTCTATCTCCGGCTTCGTAAACTGTCTCCTTGTGTTTAGAATTTGCATAGCTCTTCTGCCTGGACTGGGCTACCTTGAGCCTATCGCGAATCAACTTCACCTTCTGTTCAGACTCCTTGATCAGATCTGGTCCAAATAACTGGCGGTCTCCAACTTCATCCCACGACAATGGTGTTCTGCACCTTCTTCCGTACAAGGATTCAAAAGCGGCCATCTTCAAACTAGATTGATAACTATTGTTGTAAGAGAACTCCGCATATGGCAAGTTGTCATCCCAACTAGACCCATAATCTAGCGCACAAGCTCTCAACATATCCTCCAAAATCTGATTGACTCTCTCGGTCTGTCCATCAGTCTGCGGATGAAAAGCTGTACTGAACTCTATCCTGGTACCCAAAGTTTCGTGCAACTGATTCTAGAACTTTGAGGTAAACTGGGTTCCTCTATCTGATACAATGCTCCTCGGAACTCCATGCAGACATACAATCCTGGTCATGTATATCTTTGCCAACTTAGCATTGGTGAAGTGGTCTTCACTGGGATGAAATGAGCTACCTTCGTCAAGTGATCGACTATAACCCACATTGAGTCATAGCCTGAACGGGTCTTGGGTAATCCCGTGATAAAATCCATGCCTAGCTTATCCCACTTCCATTCGGGTATCGACAATGGTTGTAGCAATCCTGCTGGCTTCTGATGCTCTGCCTTCACTCTCTGACATACATCACAGACTTCTACATATGCCGCAATATCCTTCTTCATTCCGGTCCACCAGAAAGTGTCTTTCAAATCCAAATACATCTTGGTGTTTCCTGGGTGAATCGAGTACGGCGAATCATGAGCCTCTTGAAAAATTAACTTCCTGATCTCCATGTCATTAGGCACATAAACGTGGTCCTCAAACCATAAGGTATCGTGTTCATCCTCACGAAATCCTTTAACTTTTCCCTTACTCACCTTCTCCTTTATGGTGGCAATTTCCTTGTCAGTCTTTTGAGCTTCTCTGATCTTATCCATCAGAGTAGACTGAATCTCCAATGCTGCTACATAGCCTCTCGGAACTATCTCCAAACATATTTCACGAAGATCCTCGGCTAATTCTTTTGGTAACTCTCCGGTCATTAGTGTGTTGACATGGCTCTTGCGGCTCAATGCGTCAGCTACTACGTTAGCCTTTCCGGGATGATAATGCAATCTCATATCATAATCCTTGATGAGCTCCAACCATCTCCTTTGCCTAAGATTCAACTCCTTCTGCGTGAAGATGTACTTCAAACTCTTGTGATCCGTGTACACCTCACAATGGTTTCCGATGAGAAAATGTCTCCATGTCTTCAAAGTGTGCACTACGGCTGCTAACTCCAAGTCATGAGTAGCATAATTCAACTCATGGGGCTTAAGTTGTCGTGAGGCATATGAAACAACTCTACCCTCCTGCATAAGCACCGCTCCAAGTCCTCGACGTGAAGCATCGCAATATACCTCATAATCCTAGCGCTGATCTGGCAGAATCAACACTGGCGAGGTAACCAAACGTTTCTTCAACTCCTGGAAACTGGCCTCACATTCCTCAGTCCATTTGAACTTGGTATCCTTCTTCAACAACTCCATCATAGGTTTTGCAATCTTCGAGAAATTTTCAATGAATCTCCGGTAGTATCCTGTGTGTCCAAGAAAACTCCGGATCTCTCCAACTGTTGTTGGGGCTTTCCAGTTTGTCACAGTGACAACCTTGGTGGGATCTACTGCCATTCCTTCTCCGGATATAACATGTCCGAGGAATCTAACTTCCTTCAACCAAAACTCACATTTGCTGAATTTGGCGTATAACTGATGTTCTTTGAGCTTAGAAAGTACCAAACGCAAATGTTCTTTATGTTCTTCTTCATTCTTCGAGTAAACCAGAATATCATCAATGAATACTACGACGAACTTATCCAAAAACTCCATAAACACTTTGTTCATCATGTTCATAAAATAGGCAGGTGCGTTAGTCAGACCAAATGACATAATGGTATACTCATACAGCCCGTACCTTGTGGTAAAAGCTGTCTTAGGTATGTCCTGCTCTCGAATCTTCAACTGGTGGTATCCTAATCGCAAATCGATCTTGGAAAATACCTTAGCTCCTTGCAATTGGTCAAACAAATCATTAATCATTGGCAGTGGGTACTTATTCTTGATCGTCACTTCATTCAATCCTCGATAATCAACAACCATCCTTAACGATCCATCATTCTTTTCCACTAGGAGTACTGGTGTGGCGAACTTGGGCGAATATAACCCTTATCCAGTAACTCCTTAATCTGCTTCTTAATCTCCTCCAAATTCTTTTGCAGGCATTATGTACGGTCTCTTAGATATTGGCCCTGTGCCTGGCAAAAGCTCAATCAAAAACTCAATGTCTCTATCCCGTGGCATGCTTGGCAACTCTTCTGGAAATACATCCGGAAAATCCTTTACCAACGGTACTTCCTCCTGCACAACTCCTATTAAGGAATTTACTTGAGTCCTATTCCGCACATGCCGTGATACATACTTGATCCTTCTTCCCTCTGGGGTGGTAAGCAAAATCGACTTACTGGCGCAATCGATGTTTCCTCCATACATCGATAGCCAATCCATACCCAGAATTACATCCAAACCTTGCAATTCCAAAATGATCAAATCCGAGGGAAACACATGCCTACCTATACTCAATGGCACTTGAAAACATCCTCTACTGGCCATATACTCCACTCCTGGTGAGCTTACTAACATAGGTGTTCTAAGAAACTTGGTGGGCAGTTTATACTTATCCACAAATCCCCTTGATATGTATGAATGCGATGCACCAGTATCAAAAAGAACGATTGCAGTAAATGACTTAACCAAAAACTTACCTATTACTGCATCTGGCTGGGCTTCAACCTCTTCCATGTTAACGTGGTTCACCTGTCCCCTATTGAAAGGGTTTGGTTTCTTCCCTGAGCTTCCATTGCCATTTCCATTCTGGGCTTCAGGACATTCATTGTGAAGGAAATATGCCCTAGAGGCAATAATAAAGTTATTATTTATTTCGTTATTTCATGATAAATGTTTATTATTCATGCTAGAATTGTATTAACCGGAAACATAATACATGTGTGAATACATAGACAAACAGAGTGTCACTAGTATGCCTCTACTTGACTAGCTCATTAATCAAAGATGGTTATGTTTCCTAACCATAGACAAAGAGTTGTTATTTGATTAACGAGGTCACATCATTAGTTGAATGATCTGATTGACATGACCCATTCCATTAGCTTAGCACCCGATCGTTAAGTGTGTTGCTATTGCTTTCTTCATGACTTATACATGTTCCTATGACTATGAGATTATGCAACTCCCGTTTGCCGGAGGAACACTTTGGGTGCTACCAAACGTCACAACGTAACTGGGTGATTATAAAGGAGCATTACAGGTGTCTCCAAAGGTAGATGTTGGGTTGGCGTATTTTGAGATTAGGATTTGTCACTCCGATTGTCGGAGAGGTATCTCTAGGCCCTCTCGGTAATGCACATCACATAAGCCTTGCAAGCATTGCAACTAAATGAGTTAGTTGCGGGATGATGTATTACAGAACGAGTAAAGAGACTTGCCGGAAACGAGATTAAACTAGGTATTGGAGTACCGACGATCGAATCTCGGGCAAGTAACATACCGATGACAAAGGGAACAACGTATGTTGTTATGCGGTCTGACCGATAAAGATCTTCGTAGAATATGTAGGAGCCAATATGGGCATCCAGGTCCTGCTATTGGTTATTGACCGGAGACGTGTCTCGGTCATGTCTACATTGTTCTCGAACCCGTAGGGTCCGCACGCTTAAGGTTACGATGACAGTTATATTATGAGTTTATGCATTTTGATGTACCGAAGGTTGTTCGGAGTCGCGGATGTGATCACGGACATGACGAGGAGTCTCAAAATGGTCGAGACATAAAGATTGATATATTGGGAGCCTATATTTGGACATCGGAAGTGTTCCGGGTGAAATCGGGATTTTACCGGAGTACCGGGAGGTTACCGGAACCCCCCGGGAGCTATATGGGCCTTAATGGGCTTTAGTGGAAAGGAGAAAGGGGCAGCACAAGGTGGCTGTGCGCCTCCCCCCTTCCCCTAGTCCTATTAGGACTAGGAGAGGTGGCCGGCCGCTCTCTCTCTTTCCCCCCTCAAGGAGTCCTATTCCAACTAGGATTGGGGGGGGGGGGGAATCCTACTCCCAGAGGGAGTAGGACTCTCCTGGCGCGCCCTATGTGGCCGGCCAGCCTCCCCCCTTTGGTCCTTTATATACTGAGGCAGAGGCACCCCAGAAACACACAAGTTGATCCACGTGATCTATTCCTTAGCCGTGTGCGGTGCCCCAGCCACCATAGTCCTCGATAATACTGTAGCGGAGTTTAGGCGAAGCCCTGCTGCTGTTGTACATCAAGATCGTCACCACGCCGTCGTGCTGACGGAACTCTTCCCCGACACTTTGCTGGATCGGAGTCCGGGGATCGTCATCGAGCTGAACGTGTGCTCGAACTCGGAGGTGCCGTAGTTTCGGTGCTTGATTGGTTGGATCGCGAAGACGTACGACTACTTCTTCTACGTTGTGTGAATGCTTCCGCGTGCGATCTACAAGCGTACGTAGATCATACTGTCCCCTCTCGTTGCTATGCATCACCATGATCTTGCGTGTGCGTAGGAAATTTTTGAAATTACTACATTCCCCAACACATTGGCATAATGTCCGGTCTTCTGACACTTATAACAAGCGACTTGGCTCAGGTCTCTCTTGGCTGGGGTTGATGGGTTGGTACGGTTCTGACCATTGCTTCCCCCATTCCCATTACCATTCTTGGGGCCATTATGGTTATGCGAACTCCCTCCTCCATGGGTTTGCTGAAAATGTCCTCCCGATTTTGGGGTAAAACATGGCTTCTGCTGAGCTCCTGAATTGTATTTCCCTTGTCCATACTTCCTCTTGCGGTTCTCAATCTGTTGTTGCTTCCCTTCAATCATAAGAGCACGATCTACCAACTCCTGGTAGTTGTTGAAAGTTGCTACCATCAACTGCATGCTCAACTCATCATTCAGTCCTTCCAGAAATTTCTCCTACTTAGCTGCATCCGTAGCAACGTCATTCAGGGCATAACGTGCTAACTTACTAAAGCCATCCACATATTGGCCAACTGTCCGTCCTCCTTGGCACAAGTTGCGAAACTCATGCTTCTTCATGGCCATAGCTCCTGCTGAAACATGGGCAGTACGGAAAGCCTGCTGAAACTGATCCCATGTGACAGTGTCGATAGGATAAGTGGTTGTGAAATTCTCCCACCATGATGCTGCGGGTCCTTCAAGCTGATGTGCGGCAAAATGCACCTTTTCCGCATCTGTGCTTCCTGCTGTGGTCAATTCCCTCCCTGTCTTGCAGAGCCAATCATCTGCCACTACCGGCTCGGTGCTACTGGAGAACACCGGTGGATTCAGTCTAAGGAAATGGGTTAAGTGATCAACAGGTGGTGGTGGTGGTGGGTTGTTGTTGTTGTTCCCCGGGTTCTGATTCTGGACTAGCAACTGCATCAATGCATTCTGCTGCTGGATCAACTGAGTGAGCTCCGGTGGGAAAGCAAATCCATTGTCACGTCTCGAAGGCATCTAAGGGTTTAGAAAAGATGAGAATATAGAATAGATTGAGGTCTAGAGAGAAAACACTACCCATATGCACATGAGACAAACACAATCATATCACTCAATCAATCAAGCAAGGGCATACAATCGGTCTAGAACTATCGTTATAAAAGTGCTTGGACTATGCTATATATATGGTGGAATACTACTACTGTTATGGTGGTCTACTAGAAAAACTGCTCCGATGAAGGCTCCATGATATCTGCTCTAGCTTCATCAACATAGTCATCATCGCTGTCATCTGGGTCCGAGTCGGTGTCGTGGATGATGATGTAGTCCTCCGGACGAATCTCCTTGGGTTCTTCATCTTCTCCTCCTGGCGTGGGGTCTCCCATGAATACTCCTAGCTTCCTTTCCAGATCGCCATTCCTCTCCACTAGTACGACGATTTCCTCCTCATAATCTTCACGAGTAGCCTTGAGTTCTTCCTCCAGCTCCGTGATCCTTGTCATTGCCTTCTTCAGATCTATCATGCCTGCGCACATCTGGTTCTCCTGACATCGAATGTGCTGATTTAACTCCTAGATAAAAGCTGCGATTGATCTATCCTTCCTGGTGTTGATCATCTCCCAATGCTCATCTCGGCGCCCACAAATCTGGTAGATAGTATCCTTGAGATCATTGCGGTAAACTTCTCCAATACATCCCATGGTGATGTGGGCTGCCATGCTCTTTCCTAGACTCCATGTTAGTGCATCAATGGAAAATTCTATGGGCTCGGTGACTGGCACGAACGTCCTTCCGGGAACTTGAACTTGAATCATCAAGCGCTCCTCCTCGGGTAAAGTGGCGTTGTAGGTCCCGGTGAAGCTTGGTACTCCGATGTTCAGGTACTTAGTGACTTCCTTCAGGTGGCGTCCAAAGGGTGTATCTTCATCCGGTTACGTGAACTTGTTCCTAGCATCCGCCATCCTAAAAGAGTAGAAAAGATGAGGAGTCAGAAATGAGAAGAGAGTAGTGATCTAGGTCTTTATCTTAGTGGTCGTGTCCTACAGTCAGTGTGTGCTCTGATACCATCTTGTAGCGACCAGACCTCAAACAGTCTGATCTCTGTGCTTCAGTGTCATCCCTGGATCAGTAATGCTGACACGCACAGTACTTGAAGGATTTATAATAGAGTAGCAATCACACACTTATTACATCGAATGCCTCAAAAGAGAGCTTAATACAAATAGTATGGTTTAAGGCCATCTACTAACCATAACAGTGGAAGGCTTGGAAGATAAGTGAGCCCATCAACTCCAACGGCATCACTGAGTATAGAACCACGACCTGAGGCTCCTTATTCGTCGTCTGAAAAGTCTGCAACATGAACGTTGCAGCCCGAAAACGGGTCAGCACATGGAATATGCTGGCAATGTAACACATAGAGAGTAGTGAATAGAATATGCTATACTACATGCATATATGGCTGGTGGAAAGCTCTATGGTTACAGTTTTGCGTAAAGCCAGTTTTTCCCTACTACAAAGGAATAAATTTTATTTAACTATCATGGTGGTTGTTAAACATTGAGAGCGTAGACACCCTCTCAATCCCAATTAAGTATCATCATTAAAACCCAACAAAATTAATTAAAGTCACATGATAAGATTCACATGATAATCCATGTACTAGACACTCAAGTTGTCCATAACCGGGGACACGGCTAACCATGATTAGTTTATACACTCTGCAAAGGTTTGTGCACTTTTCCCCACAAGACTCGATCTCCTCCGTTGGGATTCTTGCACTACATGGTGTTTGAGAAACGGATGACCGAGACATAGTTTTTCAGAAGCACTAGCACCTTACGATCAGGTAGACCGTTACACCTACTTTCCCCTACATCTGCTAGTCTACCACTGTAAGAGTTCGCACGACTTAATCAACTATGCTAGAGCCCATAGTAGCTTGTGGCTGCACACGGAAGTTTCTAGTATGAATAATCTCATGATCCCTTTGAGCCTGGGTGGCGGTCCATAAAGAAAAACAGGCAATCGCTGGAATACCCAGGTGCCTCAATCCACCCAGATGTGTATTAGAGTTGCCACCTTAAGTTAACCATTAATTAAACAATCTCACATCTATCATGAAAACACTCAAACCCAAACCACGTCTACGAGCATAGCATAACAATATAAGCATAACGTAGAAGTAACTCCCAGGGTTTGATTATAAACAGGTGAATAGGTACTACCTCATCTACTTCCCAAACCCACAATTTAATTCAGATCCTAACCATGCAATTGTTTGAGGATTGATCTAATGCAATAAAACAGGGTAGTAAGAGGTATGATCAAAGTGTTACTTGCCTTGCTGATGATCCGTAAAACCTAGAGATTCGAAGTAGCAAGAGGCGCACTCCGAGTACTCTATTGCAAACAAACAAGCACACAATAAGCACTCATCTAATGCACAGGTAAAACTCAAATAAGAGATCTAACCAGAAAGTTCAACTTAAGAACTCCGGTTTGCAAAAAGAAACAATTTGAACGAAACAACGAAAGTCAAACGGCAAAAGAAACAGGCTTCGTTTACTTATCTGGACCTAAGTCAAATTTTACAGAAGCAAAAACTTGTTTGAGTTGGTTAAACGGAAAGAGCATTTCGATCCATACTCTAGGCACTTGAATCGCCTGATTCCGATAAACAAGCGAAAAGTTATACTAAAATGAAAAACAGATCGGAAATCGCGATCAGAAATAATCGCGGAAAATCCGAGAAAAAGAAAAACTGACGAACAGGCTAACAAACGAACGTTCGCTAACTGTGGCTAAAAGACGAAAACCGTTCGTTAAAACGAACGAACGAACGGGCATTCGCTAAATAAATTAAACCGAAAAAAACCGATCTATAAAAAATAGATCTAGGTTTTTTTAAAAAAACCAAACAAAAACCAAGCGGTTTTCTCAAGGAAACCGGCGGCGGCGGCGGCGGTCAACCTCAGCGGCAGGACGACGGCGGCGGGGCGGCTCTGGCGTCGGGCGGGGCTCCGGTGGGCGGCGGGGTCGGCGGCGGAGCGGCTCCGGGCAGCGGCGTCGGGCGACGGCGGCGGCGGGGCGTCAGCGCTAGGGTTTGGGGCGGCGGGGCGGCTCGGGCTGGGCTAGGGGTCGGCCTCCCCGGCTTATAAGGGCCGGCCGGGCCAGAGTCCTAGTCGGACACGACCCGGTTAGGTCAGTTTTTTTAGTAATAATTTCGCGCAGAAAAACAAATAAAAGAAATACTAAACGGACTCCAAAAATCCCGAAATAAATTTTCCCTGACTTATAAAATGAAGCCGGACAAGATGAACATTTATTTGGGGCCTAAATGCAATTTTGAGAAACGCATATTTTTTCCCAATTCAAATAAAATAGCGAGAAAACTCCGAAATAAAATCTTATTTGATTTTTTATTAAATCCTCAATATTTCTTTATTTTGGGAAAGTCATTTTATTCTCTCTCTCTCTTATTTTTATAATTGAAATAATTGAAGATAAAATAAATAAAATCAAATGATCCTATTTTCAAAATTTGAGAAAACCCAAATATGAAAATAACGAAATCCCCAACTCTCTCCATGGGTCCTTGAGTTGCGTAGGATTTCTAGGATCTAGCCAAAACGCAATAAAATATGATATGCAATGATGATCTAATGTATAACATTCCAAATTGAAAATGGGATGTTACAATATACCACAGACCTTGAGGACTATCACAAAGGTTACTAATATCCTAAAGGAACTAGCAAGCACTATTAACATGAAGTAGGTAGGGTGAATCTCAGGTTCAAGAACCCAGGAATAGAATGCCTACTAACTAAATGGCATCATGGGATGCTTTCGAGGAAGACGACTAGAATCATCACACTGGGAATACAAAGCATTGCTAGATTACTGGGTGGTTCTCTAAGACACCTAGGGTCATAATAATAACTTCAACATATATGTCGAGGCAATGAAGTACCTCAACACACTGGTTAGTGTGGTTAATCTAGACCAAAAGGGCATCGGAAATGGGAAGAAGGGATTTGCAAGTGCATCAGACTATTTTGAAACCTAGGATGACTCAGACACCATAATGGTTGTAAATGCTCAAAAAGATTTGACACATCCTGCAAAATGGTGGCATAGCCACTCAACATCATAATATCAAGGTTCCGAGATCAACTGTCAACACACGAAAATAGTAGGAACTAAACTGAGGCTTAAATCCATCAATCCTATAAGTCTACGGATTAGTAACATGTGATCTGGATAGAAAGACGAGAAGCCTAGTTCTTAATCCCCATAGAAAAGAAGAGGTTGACTCAGATCAGAAGGGCATAAGGTAAAGGAGTAAAAAAGAGCCTTACGTTCCCTTCCACAATCAATTCCCTTATATAACTAAAGCATTTCTAGACACGACTTCGACCAGTTTGGCTTGATAATCCTATAGGTAGTCAAGCTCTGATACCAAATCTGTCAGGACCCCGATCCTAAGTCACACCGATCTAGCATGTAACACATCATATCCGTTTGCGGCCTCACACACGGTGTTCCCACGGGTGCCACCTTACCTGGCCCGGAACCGTTTGCGCCTTTTGGCTCACGTATATGATAGTGTCTCTAGCATCCATATGATAGAGAACCTGGGCCGACATGACTAGTCGTGAATCCAAAGTGGCACTAACTTACAGGGACAGGCTTACATGATCACACGGGTACTCCGGGATCTCCTATGACAACACTGGATTCTCCAGGTGCCCGCAACCACTCCACCCAGATGTGTATTAAAGTTGACACCTTAAGTTATCCTTAACTATTAACTCTCACAACTTGCATGATTCTTACATACCAATCCCCGTCTACGAGCATGTCTAAGCAATACGAGCATAACATATATTCCCGGGGTGATCAAAGGTAATAGGTTCCTACCTCATGAACTACATAACCATAACCACATGCCCCCAATCCTACTCATGAAATCTTTGAGGGTGAAACAAATGCATAATGAAACTGGGTAAGAAAGAGTATGATCAAAGTGTAACTTGCCTTGCTGATGATCGGTAAACCCTAGAGATTCATAGTAGCAAGTGTCGCACTCCGGAAAATCTATCATAGACAAACAATAGCATACATAAGCACTCAAGCATGAAGATGCAAAGGAAACCGAAGAAAAAGATTCAGAAAACTCAGAAATAAGCCAATAACACTTTCGAACTGAAAACAATTTCTAACAGTACCTAAATTATGTGGATTAGATATTAACATAAAGTTTAGATGAAGAGCTTCGATTTGCAAAAAGAATCAACCATATCAGAGTTACGAAACTCAAGTTATGATCAAAAGAAGTTCAAATTCAAATCTTTTTGAAAACAAATTTTAAATTTTCAAAATTACGGTTAGGTTCATTACGTAGATAGAGGGGATCATAATGAAGAATTTGGCGTTGGTTTCGTCGAATTTGGACAAACGAGTGAAAAGTAGTGATCGTTTGAAAAGCAAGGGCTAATCTGTAAGAAAAATAATTGCATCTAGGCCCCTGGCTACGAAACCAGAAACTAATGGACGAACGTTCGCTACAGAAGCATATTCGATGAAAGCATTCACTACAGAGACTAGTCTAATGAACGTTCACTAAATAACTAGGAAAAAACAAATCGGGTTTTAAAAGAAAACCGAAAAAACCAAAATAAACTGGGTGGTTCGGCGGCGGTTACCGCGGCTTTTGTCCGTTCGACGTCAGTGGCAGCGCGACGGCGGCGAGAGGCGGCGACGGCTATGCAGGAGAGCGGCGCGGGACGGTGGAGCGGCGGCGGCTTGCAGCGGCGGTGGCATTGTGCGGTGGCGACTACTGCTGCGGCTGCTGCTTGGAGGGAGAGAGAGGCCGGGGTGTCCGGTATTTAAGGAGGGGAGGGAGCCTCAGGAGGCGTGGGGAAGGGACAAGAGAGGTAGCCGCGAGGGCGGAGTTCGGGGC
The DNA here is from genome assembly GCF_003073215.2 of Triticum urartu. NCBI lineage: Eukaryota > Viridiplantae > Streptophyta > Magnoliopsida > Poales > Poaceae > Triticum > Triticum urartu. The sequence continues at coordinate 420,651,604 of NC_053028.1, forward strand.
AGACACGGGTGGTGGCGGCGTGTCCCGAGCTGAGAGACAACGGTGCAGCGCGCTGGGCCGGCTCGGGCACGGCTTGGCGAACTGGACCGACCTGGTCCGATCGGTCCTAACTTTTTTGTTTTTAAACGATTTTCTAGAAATACGAAAAATCAGAAAAAACATATAAATATATTTTAAAAAATTCTAGAAAAATCACATAGCTATATGGCCTTATATATGACCTTGTGAACATTTTTCTGGCCTAAATGCCTAAAATAAAAACAAACATTTTTGTGCAAATAAACTTCAAAATAAAATAAATAATACTGCAAATAAAAATATTTTATTCAAAATTAAATTTCCAATATTTCTTTGTTATTTTTGAAGAAGTCATGTTATCTTCCCTCATTATTTTATTTATCAAAAAAATGGAATTGAAAATTGATGAAAATCAAATTTGATCCAAACCCCACTTTCGAAAATAAAACATGGGTCTTTTGGGAAACTTCCAACTCTCTCAACTGGTCCTTGAGTTGCTTAAAGTCCCTTGGATCAATTTCCAACCAAACAAAATTCAAAAATGCACAAATTATGAATGCATATGAATGATCTAGATAGTAACATCCAAATTGAAAATTGGGATGTTACAGTACGTGCCCCTGAATAAAAAAAACTTTATTTATAAATGATGTGGCACCATTCATGTGTGGTTCCCGACCCCCCATTACGTGAGTAACTACTACTAGACTCGTCAAATTATCACGTGGGATGCATCATCGTATAGAAATGAGCTCCACCATGTCACATGTGTGGTTGGGGAAGACGTAAAACACACAGAGTGGTACTAGTACTACGTGCGTGGGTGCGTGCACCTCTTCTTTTCGAGCATGATTATTAACATTATAGCCCACTACTCTACCACACGGTTATTATATGGGCAAAGAGTATAGGCAGTAATAATGACTAATAAGTCGTCAAATCACGAGGCCCACCTTTCTCTATGTTTGACCGAGGAAGCATCGATCATTTCACTCCTCATTGAATATGCATCCGCTGATACCTCCGCAAATAAATAGAAATCCACTTCTATCTTAGCAGCATGGTTTATAATATAGCCATGTCAATCACGACGTAGAAATATCATTCACTGATACAATAGGGCTGGCTCTAAGCCTGGTGATTTTTTTACTTTGTCTCTTTCTCTTTTTGTCTCATTTACTCATTTTACACAGGAGCAGGTGTAGAGGATGGCTATTCCTTTCGATGGGACTTCTTCATGGGGTTTAAGACTAAGGAGCTCCGAATTAGTCCCGATACCCACCACTCTGAATCGTGCCATCTATGATAGTACTCCCATTGCAACGATGAGGTCCATTAGGTCTAGCACGTCCTGTAAGAAGAGACTGTCACGCAAAACATACATTCTTGTTGCCTTGTTCCTCATACAGTACGTACTACTAGTATTACTACTCATTCTCCCATAAACCTTGTGCTTGGCATCTCAAAAAATTAACCTTGCGCTTGGCTCTTTGCCTCTTCGGGAAGTCGAGCAATAATCACTACAAAAAATACACTTCCGTGATGATATGTGTTTGTCACAGTAGGTCACGTTTTCTGTCATGCATGTACATCCATGACAAATTTATGACAGAATCAAGATAGTCATACCTATGCTGTCGTAGAAGTGTTCCATGACATTACCAAAATTATCATCACGGAAGTGTCCACTTCCATAAAGATAAATCACGCGTCATAGAAGTGCTTTCGTCAAGGGTGACCGACACGTGGCATCCATCGTAACGGAATGCCGTTAAGCTATTGGGTCCGGTTTTGGATCCGATAACCCGTTAACAGCCCCAACCAATGGGGATTTTCCATGTGTAAAATCATCATTGGCTGGAGGAAACACGTGTCGAGTCACCGTTGGGACAGATGTCATCCACTCATTGGACCCAAAGCGCCTATGATACGTCGACACATGGCATGGCCCAACAGAGGCCCATTCCTGTGAAAAGGCCGGCCCGTTTGACTTCGTCAAAAGGTGGCGGGCCGGCCCACGGCAAGCCTGTTAACGGCCTGTTCGCATATAGCCCATTTACAGCCCGCTAACCCAGGGCCCGTTTACAGCCTATCCGAATTAGGCCCATCAGCGTCATCTGGGCCGTCCAATATAATTCCAACCCGTTTTAACTTCCAGCCCATGTATGGCCCATGACGTCTTTCGTCCCATATCAGGCCCTTAGTAACCCTCGGCCCGTTAACGGCATGTGGTGAAACTGGCCCGTAATGAACAGTGTATCACTTTATACCCATTAACGGCCCATTATTCCGTTGGGCCGTTTCCAACCTATGTTATCTTTCGACCTTCTCAGGGCCCATTTATTCTTGGGCTCACTTCCAGTATTCGTTTACTTACGGCCCGTTACTGTCATTTTCTGCTTGTGGGCCAAATTCAGCCCATGGTTACAGTCGGCCCGTTTGTGGCCCGTTAATACGTTGGGCCGTTTTCATAGCATCATCAAATATGGCCGATTAACGACGGCCCGTTATGGTCGGCCCATGAACGGAAGATTTCAACTCTAGCCCATTTACAGCCATAATGTGGTCTATTGTTGGCCCATGTTTGGCCAACCGATCATACGGCCCGGAGAAGGCCCATTGATGATACGGCCGGTAGAAGGCCCATTGTGTCTACGACCTGTATAAAGCCCATTGTTTCTATGCCCCATAGAAGGCCCATTGTTTCTACGGCCCGTAGGAGCCCCATTTAAACTACAGTAAATATGTAGCCCATGGTTATTGTGGCCTAGTTTTAAAAAATAGGTTATTGCGGCCACTAGCAAGCCGTAGAACAAGAACTGCACTAACTACAAGAAAACAAATAAACAAGACAATAAGGAAATAAATTAGCAAGCAACTTACGCTAGGCTATCACGACTATTACACATATTACATCCATTGGTCATTAAAGTTCGCCACCAGTGCAAATATAGGTAACAAAGCATCATATAAACACCGCAACAAAACAAGTCCAGAACTGAATCCACTTCAGAAGAGCTCAAGAAACAATATCCTGGGTACCCATAATGCTAGCAAGATGCTTAGGAAGCTTATTAACTTTCCCTTGTTTGGCGCTTAAATCCTCCAGCACTTGCTGTTGCACCAGAAAGTATGCATCTGAATTCTGCAGGGACTTCCTTAGTCCTTTGGCTTCCTGTCGCATAACATCTGATCGATGTATTTCAACTTGAAGTTGAGACTCAAGAAGCCGAACTGATTTAGGCAGCGAGTTCGAAGAGCTGGTGCCAGCAGTAGTAGCCAGTAACTCGAACACTACATCAAGATAGGACTTTGGGGTTGTCTCAGTGTCTTCAATATAGTTTTTATCAGCTTTCTTGGAGACCAACATGGATGTCTCACTATCTTGAACCTTATCTGCATTACTTCCTTTACCATTGCATAACGGGGTACTCTTCTCCAATATTTTATCGTTCTAAAAGAGAAACAAACAAACACATCATAGGTTTACAATGTAGTATATGAAACTCATTTTGGTAAACCAGTTCAGTAGTAAGGTGAACAGGATAACAACATGAAACAAACATATATCTATGTAGTATGGTCACTGTATGGTCTATATCATTCTAGTTTATGTTGCCAAATCAAGATAGATACAGTTCAAATCATATCTATTTAAGACAAAGCTGCATAGACAGAATAAGTGTGGGAAACTACACAGCAATAACAACACTTGTAATGTGCATGGCATGAGAACATAACTGTTTATTCAATTGAAACTGAAATCAACATAGAGGAAGTTACAACAGCAAACACGTTAAAGAAACAGGTTTAAAACATACCTATTGCGCCATTGGAGTTTCAATTGCATCCTTCAAATTTGAAATTAGTTGGTATGAGTAAATACAGTGATGCAAGAGCAAAGTAGTATGAACCATAGCTACGGAACCTGACCTGAGAACAATTCTTCTTCGCTTTAAGCGTTGACTTGGGGTTCGGAGTGGTGGTCCTCGTGCTTTGTGCACTGCAGTTGCCTTACTAACTGCTCGTGTTTGGGTGCTCTGTGGTGGAGACGGTGTTGTGTCAACGGGAACTGGGTTACTATCTGCTGGGGTTGGGATTAGAAGGGGTCTAGGTAGTTCTCTGTCCAACTGGGTAGGGTTACAATCTGCGTGAGCCTGGGTTATGTGTGGTGGGGCTAGTTCTTGGGCAAGTACAACCGTGGTTCTATCTCCATCGACAGGTAGCACGATCTTTTCTGAAGACTGTGTTTTTACTCCCACAGATACTGCCATCACCCCCTCCAATTGAAATGGCTGATAAACAAGAAAAGTAATTGAATGTACACACATTGTAAGATAGACAGGTGCAATGGATAGTAGGGAAGAAAACAGGGCATGAAATAATTCACATTTATGTGGTCTAACCAAACAGAATAGCAGGACATAATTTCACATATATGATGGCTAATTAAACAGGATAGCATGACACAATTTCACATGTATGATGGCTAACTAAACAGGATAGAATGAAATATTTCAAAATATGATGACTATGTAAACAGGATGCCATGATATAACTATACGATGTGTCTATTAAAGTGGTTGGCATGCCATAAATCACAAACATGCCGTTGATGGAAACATGATGGCATGATATAATTCACGGACAGAATGACATAATTCAAAATATGATGACTATGTAAACAGGATGAGATGATATAACTATATTATGTCTTTAGAAAATGGGTTGGCATGCCATAATTTAGATACATGTTGTCTATGTAAACATCATGGCATAATATAATTCAAATATATGATTTATATACTAAGGAAGTGAGCAGAGGGCAATCGCATATATGATGTGTCTACTAAGGAGATGGCATTCAATATCGTGTATATGATGTAAAAACTAAGCATTGCAATACAACATATGCATGATATGAGTAATATAACCCTGCCAAATTTGAGCATTGCTACCTCTTGAGCATGCGTTGGTTTTCCCTTGAAGAGGAAAGGGTGATGCAGCAAAGCAGCGTAAGTATTTCCCTCAGTTTTTGAGAACCAAGGTATCAATCCAGTAGGAGACCACTCGCGTGTCACCTCGTACCTACACAAACAAATAAGAACCTTGCAACCAACGCGATAAAGGGGTTGTCAATCCCTTCACGACCACTTGCAAGAGTGAGATGTGATAAATATAATAATAATAGTAAGATAAATACTTTTGCTATTTTTATGATATAAATTGAAAGTAAAGATTGCAAAATAAAATAGATTGGAAACTTGTATGATGGAAAATACACCCGGGAGCCATAAGTTTCACTAGTGGCTTCTCTCAAGATAGCATAAGTATTACGGTGGGTGAACAAATTACTGTCGAGAAATTGATAGAATTGAGCATAGTTATGAGAATATCTAGGTATGATCATGTATATAGGCATCACGTCCGTGACAAGTAGACTGACTCCTGCCTGCATCTACTACTATTACTCCACACATCGACCGCTATCCAACATGCATCTAGAGTATTAAGTTCATAAGAACAGAGTAACGCCTTAAGCAAGATGACATGATGTAGAGGGTTAAACTCATGCAACATTATATAAACCCCATCTTTTTATCCTCGATGGCAACAATACAATACGTGTTGTTTCCCCTACTGTCACTGGGATCGAGCACCGCAAGATTGAACCCAAAGCTAAGCACTTCTCCCATTGCAGGAAAGATCAATCTAGTAGGCCAAACCAAACTGATAATTCGAAGAGACTTGCAAAGATAACCAATCATACATAAAAGAATTCAGAGAAGATTCAAATATTGTTCATAGATAATCTTGATCAGAAACCCACAATTCATCGGATCTCGACAAATACACCGCAAAAGAAGATTACATCGAATAGATCTCCAAGAGAATCGAGGAGAACTTTGTATTGAGATCCAAAGAGAGAGAAGAAGCCATCTAGCTACTAGCTATGGACCCGAAGGTCTGAGGTAAACTACTCACACATCATTGGAGGGGCCATGGAGTTGATGTAGAGGCCCTCCGTGATCAAGGTCCCCTCCGGTGGAGCTCCGAAAAAGGCCCCAAGGTGGGATCTCTTGGGTACAGAAGGTTGCGGTGGTGGAAATAGGGTTTCATGGTGCTCCTGGATGTTTTCAGGGTACGTAGGTATATATAGGAGGAAGAAGTAGGTTGGTTGAGCCACGAGGGGTCCACGAGGAGGGAGGGCGCGTCCCCTGCGTCGTGGCCGCCTCGTTGGTTGCTTGACGTCCACTCTAAGTCCTCTGGATCACGTTTGTTCCAAAAAATCACGCTCCCGAAGGTTTCATTCCGTTTGGACTCCGTTTGATATTCCTTTTCTGCGAAATACTGAAATAGGCAAAAAAAACAACAATTTGGGTTGGGCCTCCGGTTAATAGGTTAGTCCCAAAAATAATATAAAAGTGTAAAAATAAAGCCCATTAACATCCAAAATAGATAATATAATAGCATGGAACAATTTAAAATTATAGATACGTTGGAGACATATCAAGCATACACCTCAGGGGGATAATAGGACTGGTCATCTGCCTCTGAATCCTCCTCTGAAGAGCTATCTGTAACCAGCAAGATATCTGCTTCAGCAGGTAGCATTGTCTGCTCTGAAGACCTTGTTTTCACTCCAGATTTCTCCATCACCAATTCAAATGGCTGATGCACAGGAAGAGCAGTTGAATATACAAACATTGTCGACAAAAGCAATGAGAAATACAAAAAAGGATGGCATGATATAATTCACATATATGACACTTGGCTAAACAACATGGCATTGCATAATTCACATATATAATGCCTTGCAACAAGATAGCGTTGCATAATTCACATATATAATGTCTTGCAACAAGATGGCATTGCATAATTCACATATATGGTAATTAGACACTAAACAGGTGGCATTCACACAAAGCATGTCTAAACTAAGCAAATGACATAGCAATGCAAGATACCATACACACGATATGAGCAACATAACCCTGCCAAGCTAGAGCATGCACCTCGGGGGGGGATAGGACTGGTCATCTGTCTCTGAATCCTCCTCTGAGGAGCTATCTGTAACCAACAAGACATGCGCTTCGTCAGATAGCATTGTCTTCTCTGAAGACCTTGTTTCCACTCCAGATTTTTCCATGACCGTGCCGAATGGCTAATGCACAGGAAGAGTAATTGAATGTACTAAAATTGTTGACAAATTTAACACGTAATAAAAAATGATGTCATGATATAATTCACATATAAGATGACTGGCTAACCAGGGTGGCAATGCAAAATTCACATATATGATGCCTGGCTAAATAAGATGGCATTGCATGATTCACATATATGATAAAGAAACTAAACAGATGGCATTGACACAAATCGTGTCTAAAATGAGAAGATGACATCTTTGATGTATACAGTAAGCAATGTAAGGCACCATATGCATGATATTACCCACATCAGCATGCCACGTTAGAGCGAAGACCTCATGGGGTAAATAGGAGTGGTCTTCTACTTCTGAATCCCCCTCAGAACAGTTATCTTCCTCTTGATTATGATCCGAAATGGGTGGAGGGGGGGTTGCTTTTGCGCCCACCATGGAGTGACGTCTGCATGAAATTTTATTGCCATGCAAGGCTCGTCTCTTTTGCTCTACATGTTCAGTTCCATTGTGTACAATAACTGACATGCATAGGAATAAAACATAGTGAGATTATGTAAGGAGTGCATGCACAAATCCAGAGTGATGGTAGCAAACTGTGGATAGACCCAAAACCAATGATAGCAGCCAGATAATAGCTTTAGTTAAAAAATACAGATAATTGCTCCTTTAATGTTTGTTTGCACCCAACATGAAACTCATAGTAGACACCCGAGATTAACCAGATAGTAGACAGATAGTACTGATTGCTGCCCCAATATGTACCCCACAACCATTTAAAAACTCAAGTTTGAACATAAGTTTGGACCTGACTTAGAGTCTAATAGGTGAACACGATGATAAAGTAGCATGTCATCCTATTAAGCAATGCATAAGTAAGCAGACACGGCAGAGTGCGACCTCTCTTGCGGACCCGTGTAGTCCTCAAGGTCATCTGCTCAGTTGATGATCGTAATGCAGTTGTCGTGGCTGCCGGCGGCGGGGAAGAAGATCTGAGGCGGCGAAAGATAGTCTGGAGAACGGATCCCTGCTGTGGTGGACCCTTCTGTCATTAGAGCAGCTGAGCTGGGGTGGAACAAAACACCGCAGGAGTAGGACAAACCACACAAGGTTTTCTTTAACACATATCTGTAACAGAAGTAATTGTGTAAGGGCTTGTTCGAATTTGAGGATTCTAACAATCCAGGGATAGGAAATAGACAAGAATAGGATAGGAATGCACGTGCAAAACGGAGAATTTAAAAACACAGGATTTCTGCCAATCTGGGTGTTTGGTTCACAAGAATTGGAAGAACACAGGATGCAAAGAAGCATGGTGAGATTAAGTCAAACCACAAGAAAATGTACGGTTATAATGCTATTATGCTACTATCTCTTAGTCTTGTGCTTCATGAATAGGAATTTGAAAAGGAGGACAAGTGGAAATTAAAATTCTTATGGTTTTTCATTCAAGGAGACACTAAAGGAACAAATCTTATAGTTTTACTTTGCTCCATTCCTTTGCACCAAATTCATGAAAAGTAGTACCATTGGATTTCCAATTCCTATGTTTTTCATTCACTTTTCCTTCCAAGCACTGGCGATTCTAGTAAGTAGGCTTGAGCAAGGAAAAGCCTACACTAAAAATGTTTTTGTGCTACTTCTATTACTTTGGACCCAGGCCACTGCCCTACTAGATCAGCTCCCTGGGCCATCGACAAATGCACAACTCAAACGCGCAGAGATAAATAATGATGGCATTCAAGAGAGTCCATCACGGATAGCTAAGTTGCCTGGTACCTCACTGCTTGTCATATAGTAGGATAAAATAATCATATTTCCCGTTACTCTGTGTGCTCAGTGGACAATATATATAACATGTAGAGTAAAAAAGAGATGCAACAAGTGTACAACCTCTTTGGCAAATCCATGTCGATCTCAGCGTGATTGGGTTGGCCGGTGAGGATGCTCCGGCTGACTTGGCTGTCGGAGGAGGGGAAGAAGATCTTAGGCGTCCAGAGATGGAGCCCGAGGTACTGCTCCGCTGTGATGGAGGGTTTCATCGTTGAAGTAGCTCCGGTGAGTTGTACGATGCCGAGGCTGAAGCAGGACAAGAGAGACGACGTTAACCTGAGTGGAATTCTAATAGCATCTCCAATAGATGACGAAAAATACATAACCACAAAGTGCTAGATGTAAAATACATCAGCCGCTCATCTCTGAACTTAACTGTCGAAACTGAATTTAATTGTCGAAACTGAACTTAACTGTCAAAACTGAATTTTGCTGTCGAAACTGAATTTTGCTGTCGAAACTGAATTTTACTGTGAAAACTGAACGCACTAGAGGTGAGGCTACACGTCAGTCGACTGACTTTTTCATCTCTAGTCAGTCGATTTTGCAGCCGTTGGATACGAAGTCAAGAGCCTGAAGTTCATCTTCAATCTCCACCCCCCTGAGGCTAGCCACCACCGGCCAAACAGACGTTGTTCCCTTTGTCATCGGTATGTTACTTGCCCGAGATTCGATCGTCGGTATCTCAATACCTAGTTCAATCTCGTTACCGGCAAGTCTCTTTACTCGTTCCGTAATACATCATCCCGCAACTAACTTATTAGTTGCAATGCTTGCAAGGCTTGAGTGATGTGCATTACCGACAGGGCCCAGAGATACCTCTCCCACAATCGCAGTGACAAATCCTAATCTCGAAATACGCCAACCCAACAAATACCTTCGGAGACACCTATAGAGCACCTTTATAATCACCCAGTTACATTGTGACATTTGGTAGCACACAAAGTGTTCCTGTCGGGTGGTAGGTGCGACATATGCGAACGGGTGGCTTATCATTATGGGAACCAGTAAGACATCGCCGGTGCTTGGAAGCGGGATAAGGCGAAGACATGCACGCCGGCGGATCTTACCCAGCTTCGGGGCTCTCCGTGGAGATAACACCCCTACTGCTGCTCTGCGGGGTCTCCGCATGCTCACTGGATGAATCAAGTAGCTACACAACGCTCCTTGAGCTGTTTAGGGGGAGGAGGAAGAAAGGACACGGCTCGCCTGCTTCTTCTCCTTGTGTGGTGTCTAGAACTAGCAGGGGGTCCAACCCTTTGCATGGGTGCCCCGGGGGGTTTATATAGGCCCACCCCCCGGGGGTACAATGGTAATCCGACTGGGCGTGGGCCCAGCCGTCGGTGACTGCGCTCGCCGGCTTCTGCGCCGGCTGCTGGGGCCCGCCGACTGGTGGGTCCCGCTGGCTGCCGGCACCTCGGTCGACAGGCAGGCCCCACTGTCCAGGGCCTGGTCGGCGGCTGGTTACTGTGGCTTCATCTAGTTGACGAGAGCTTCATCGTGGTAAGCGCGGCTACAGTACCGCTGCCTGTTGGGCGATTGCTGTAGCCTTACCGCGTCTTGTCTCCTTAATGGGGTGTCTTCTTCGAGGGAGGCGGCAAGCCGGCTGTGGGGAGCCGGCTCTGTCTTGGGCCGACTGGTTGGAAGCGTGGCTGCCTTCGGCCGTCTCTCTGCTCAAAGGGGCCCACCGCCTGTGGGCCGCGCTGGCGGCCCGTCTTGGGTGAGGCCAGGGTCAACATGGCAACAGTGCTGCGCCGGACGGGTCATGCCTACCCCGTACGGCGCACTATGCCAGGCGTGCCCCGGGATTTGGGGGTGGCAGGCTCTTCTGTAGCCACGCCCCGTCGCACTGTCGTTAGGTGGGTGCAAACTTTGTGGGTACGGTCCTGTCGGGGAGCCGGCTTCTTGGAGTCGGCCTTCTCATAGCCGGCTTCTTGGAGTCGGCCTTCTCATGAGGGCTAAAGCCGGACCGCCTTCCGAAAGCCGGCCTTGATCGCAGCCAGCTAGGGGAAGGCAGCCCGATGTCTTGGATTCTTGAGAGCCGGGCGGGCTCGTAACTTTTTCAGAAGTGCCAGGGGAGGCCGGCTAGGCTACCCATGGCTATTTACTCCGACAGTAGTCCTCGAAGCTGATCGAGCTCCGAGGTGAGCAGGGGGACGAGAAGCTTGGTCAGCTTCCTATCCTGAAGAGCCGGCTTTGTGGGCGTACGCCCACTTCAGAGAGCCCCGCGTAGGCGGGAGGGGAGGGGACCTGCGTGCTGATCACGACCCCTCTCGCGGCCACGTGGCGGCAGGATCCTGCGAGCGCACGCGCGCGACGGGACGCCACCGCAGGCCCGGGCCCACCACTCGCGAGCCTTGGTTTGGGCGCGGATCTTTCGTGGCCCGCTGGGGCCGCTCGCCTTCTCGAGGCAGTTTCGTCTCGCCGTTAAGGCTTGATAATCGCGGGACGTGGGGAGTGGGCACGATCGATCCCCACGCTTCCCCACGCCGCGCCTCCTCGGCTCCGCCACATGAGCCTATAAGTAGGGGGAGGAGGGAGAGCGACAGAGGTTCGCGCGCTCCCTCCCGCTCCGTCCCTCCTAACCCTCGTCTTCTTCCTTTCGCTGCCGCCGCAGCTTCCTGTCTCAGCGCCGTCGCATCTCCACGCCACCTCGCTCCCATGGCATTATCAAGCTCCTGGGACGGCTCCAACGTCCATGAAGACCACGTGGAGTTCCTTCGCCAGACCCGGCGCCTGCCCGGCGCCGACCGTGTACAGGTCCGCCTGGCGCCCGCGAGGGAGATCTCGCCGGCACCGGAGGAGGGCGAGCGGGTCGTCTTCCGCTCGCACTGCCTGCGCGGCTTCGGCCTCCCGGCGAGCGGGTTTCTGCGCTCCTTCCTCGACTTCTACAACCTCCAGCCGCATCACCTCACGCCCAATGCGGTGATGTTGCTGTCGGCCTTCGTCTCCCTCTGCGAAGGCTTCTTGGGGCTGCTCCCCACGCTGGAGCTCTGGGGAGAGTTCTTCCAGAGCAAGCTCGGCACAGTCGTCGCCGGCGTGCCCGCCCCCTGCGGAGCCTTCATCGCCATGAGGAGGGCGAGCGAGAACAATCCGTTCCCGCCCATCCCCCTGATCCAGTCGGTAAAGGTCTGGCAGAGATCTTATTTCGATGTGAAGAACGTCGCCGAGCAAGAAGACTACATCAACCTGCCGGCTTACATAGCCGGCCCGCCGGCTGGAAGGCAGCCCTCGTGGAGCTTCCGGTCCCGGTCGTTGTCTCCGGCCGGGAACGCCGCCACCTCCCGGCTTCGGGTGCTGATTCAGTCGGAAGGCTTGCGCGGGGCCGACTTGCTGGCCGCCTTCATGGAGCGCCGGATCCTTCCTCTCCAAAGCCGGCCCCATATGATGTGTCAGATGAGCGGCCGCTTCGACCCAAGCCGGCTGAGCACATGGGAGATGCCCCACGCGGAGGTGGCGCTCATGGTCAATTATATTGCTAACTGCAAGCTCGGCGGGGACTGGCAATACGGCAAGGCGCCGTATTCTCGCGCCAATCCTCCACCCATGGTAAGTTTCCCTCTTTATCTTATTTTTTGTCGTCAGCCGGCTTCTGACCAGTCGGTTCTTTGAGCAGAACCCTCTTCTTGCGCCACCGGCCGGGGTGGCGGGGATTGAACGCCAGTACGCCCCCGACCGCACGGTGGATGACGTTGACGACCCGGAATTGGGGGCGGCCGCCATGGAAGACGCCGTCGTGGGGGACAGTGCCGAGCCCGGAGGCTCAAGGTTCACCGCGAGCTTCGAGGACTGGCCGGACGACTTTGAAGCCGAAGTCGCTCCGTGTCGCCAGCCGGCGGCCGACCAACAGGGCGCGGGCTCGTCTGTCGCGCCGGCTGCCGGTGGCGCGCAGAAGCGCCGGGCCGCTCTAGGCCTCTGCGGCAGTCGGCCGAAGAAGTCCAAGCCTTCCGCCGCGGTGACAAAGCGAGATGAGGCGGCCGCGAAGGCGGCCCGCTTCCGCAAGGCTGTGAAACAGCCCTAGGCGGTCTCGGCGTAAGTCTTCAATTGCCTTGACGCATTCTCGTCATTGTTCTCTTTTTCTTCGAATTTTCTTCTTAACTTTTTCTCGCTTGCTGGACAGGGCGCCGCTTTCCCTTGAGCGGGGCCCGGGCGGCTCCGTCGTGGGGCCGACTGGAGGGTATTCGAGTTCCCGCCGCGTGGACCCCCGCGCCGATCTTAGGGAGGCCACAGAGCGGAACGCCCGCGAAGCGCGGGAGGAGCGCGAGGCGACGGAGAAGGCAGCCGCCCAGGCGGCGAAGGAGCAGGCCGAAGCGGTAGCCAAGGCCTAGAGGGAGGCGGCTACCGCGGAGACGGAGGCGGAAAGCTCGCGCAGCCAGCCTCCGCTGCTCACCGTTCCTCTCCGAGCCGTAGCCCCCGACACCCCGTTGCCCTTGGCGGAGGAGATCATCCAAGACCCGCCGCTGTTGGAGAGGGAGGAGGACCCCGTGGCCTTGGCGGGGAGAGCGCCGCCTGCGGCGCCAACCGGAGCGGGCCAAGGCGGTCAATCGTCAGTGGCGCCAGAGGAGCCGGCCGGAGGTGAGCTGGAGAGCAGAGCCGGCCTCGAGGTGCAGCTGGCGACGGGCCGGCGTGCTGGGGGAGGCGCCGCTCCGCCGGAGTTGCGCCGAGCCGCGGGCGCAGGCCAGCCGGCGGGAGATCTGGAGGCGGCCAGCACCGCCGTGTCCGAGTGGACTCCCAGCGGGGGGACTGGCGAGCTGGATGCGGCGGCTCAAGGGGTCCGGAGCCGGCTACAAGCTCAAGCCGCCCTACTGCAAAAGCTCAACCAAGAGTTCTTGTCAACGCGAACCAATATCCGGGTGAGTCCTTCGCTCTTGGCTGCTTTGCTTTCTTGATTTCTTCCGTGGGGGCGCGTCAGCGTACCCACTGGGTGTAGTCCCTGAGATTCGGGCCGACTGCTGCGCAGTTGGGTCGGATCTTTCTCGACGGCTATCTTACTTTGCTTTTTTCTGAATTCTCAGGAATACCACAACCTTCGTGCTGCCGCCTTCGACTCCCAGGCTCGAGAGTTGAGCCGGCGGACCGACGACCTGGCCGACAGCCGAAGTAAGTACTTGGTTTTGTCTGTCTCTTGTGGGGGCGCGTCAGCGCACCCACTGGGTGTAGTCCCCGAGTTGGGTCGGATCTTTCTTGACGACTCTTTTCTTATTGATTTTTCTTTTTCTTTGTCTTCAGGGGCCAACGCCGACTTGAGGAAGGAGCTTGGCGAAGCGAAGGCCGCCCTTTACACCAAAGAGGCCGAGTGCGCTGCCTTGGTCCAGGAACGGGATCGCCTGACCAAGAAGCTGGCTGACCAAGAGGAAAGCCACAAAGCGGCCCTGCAGGCGGCACGCGAAAGTGAAGCCACCTTGCTGGCGGAGTATGAGATGGAGGCGGCGAGCTGGTCTGAGACCCGGCGAGCCCTGGACGAAGGCTTCGGCCGGATCGAGGACTTGATCGACGGTAAGTTGCCTTCCTCGGCCCTTCTCCTGCCCCTTGCCACCTGGGTCTTTTGACTTATCTTGAGCTGTTGCTTGTTGTTCCTTGCAGATTACTTCCCGGGCTACTCCGCCTTCGCCGCCCAAAGCATTGAGGCCCATCGCGAGGCGCACCGGCAAGCGGGGGCCGACATCGCGCCGGATGCAAACCGGACCCTTGAGGAGCAGCTCCTGGCTGTCCAGGCACGGTTGCAGCCGGCTCATCAGATGCTTCGCCGGCTCCAACGTGCCGGGGCGCAAGTGCTGGCCGCCCTCTGGCCCGGCGAGACGACCCCCCGCACTCCAAGCCGAACTGCCGACTGGCTGGAAGTTGTAGTAGGTCGCTTCGAGGCTTGGAAAGCGTCAGTGGCCCGCCTCGGAGCCGGGCGGGCGTTGGAATTCGTTCGGGCTTGGTACCCAGGGCTGAGCCTGGACCAGCTGCGCACTTGGCGGATGGAGGCCGACGCGGAGCTGGAGGCGGTGAGGCCGGCTATCGCCCAGCGGGCTTCGACGATCACCGAGTGCACCGACATCAGCGTTTTCGCACCCAAAATCGATGATGACGGTGTCGCTCAGCCGGAGGAGTGGTTCGGGCTGAACGCGGCGGTGGGCGAGGACTCGGCGGAGGAGATTGCCTCCAGCGACGAGGGCGAAGAAGACGAAGACGAGGACAGCGGAGACGTCGAGCCGGCTGGTGGAACAACCAGCCGACCTCAGGCCGACCGTGCCTCCAGCAACGAGGCGCGTGGAAGCGCGCCCTCTGCGGGAGGCGGCGACCAAGCCGAAGTTCGTCAGCCGGCCGCTCCTTCAGCCGGCACGACGTCTCCGCCAACCAGTCTGGCTTGTTGGCCGCTCCGCCAGCTTGACCTGTCGTCTTTATGTTTCCTGCTTTGTTGTCTTTGAACAATCTTTGGTTAAGTTTTCGCAGTTCCACCCACTGGGGGTGTATCCAAACTATGTTGAATGCTGGCCTCTTGGAGGTCTTTTTATGTAAATATTATCATGTGCATGTCTGTGAGGATTGCAATGCCCTTCTCTTGCTCGACGCACCGTTGGAGGATTCCAGTGACGCTGCGCTTGAGTAGTTCTCTGTTGACGATTGTGTACGCTCCGGCTCGACGCTGGACTTGTCTTGCTTCTGTTTCGTCAGCCGGCAGGCCTTGGTTTACTAGGAAGTTGAGGATGGACTGAGCCCATGATGGAGCCGCGACTTCTTCTACTGCCAAAGTGGCTACTGCCACCAGGGTGGGCGGGCTGGGCGGTGAGGTGCTGGAGTCAGCCGCCGGCTGTAGTGCTGGTGCAGTCCCCGGGCCGGCTACTGCAGTCCCTGAGCCGGCTGCCGAAGTCCCCGAGCCGGTTGCCGAAGTCCCCGAGCCGGCTGCCGAAGTCGCCGGGTCGGCTACGGGGGTCTTGGGGTCAGCTACTTGATTCTTCGAGCCGGACCTGGCCGCATCGGGGTCAGGCGGCACGAAGATGGAATCGGATTCCGGAGACGGCTTGATAGACGGCTTGAGGAGGCGCTGTAGAGCGACGCCGGTTGGAATTGCTTGCCGAGTGGAGCCTATTCGAGCCAGGGCATCGGCTGGCTCGTTGTCGGCTCGTGGTACGTGGAGGAATTCGCATCCTTCAAAGTATCCGCTGAGTTGTTGGACCAGGAAATGGTAGCTCGCCATATTCGCGTCCTTGGCGTCCCAGTCGCCGGATGATTGCTGGACTACCAGGTCCGAGTCGCCATAACATAGGATCCGGCGAATGCCAAGCTCTTTGGCAAGCCGGAGCCCATGTATGAGCGCCTCGTACTCGGCCACATTGTTGGAGGCGGAAAAGTGGATCTGTAGCGTGTATCTGAGCTTGTCGCCTTTGGGAGAGGTAAGGACGATGCCGGCTCCCAAGCCGATGCGCATCTTGGACCCGTCGAAGTTCATGCGCCAATGGGTGGAGTCGGGAGCCGGCGGCAGGTACTGGGTCTCGGCCCAGTCGACGAGGAAGTCGGCCAGTGCTTGGGACTTGATGGCCGTGCGGGGCTGGTAGAAGATCGTGTACGGGGCCAGCTCGATGGCCCCTTTCGCCACCAGGCCGGATGCATCCCGGCTGCCTATGATCTCGGCTAGCGGGGCAGTGCATACGACCGTGACGGGATGCTCTTGAAAGTAGGGCTTTAGCTTCTTGGCGGTGAAGTACACGCCGTAACACATCTTTTGGTAGTGCGGGTAGTTCTGCTTTGAGGCGGACAGCACCTCGCTCAAATAATACACCGGCCTCTGGACCGGCTGGGCTCGGCCTTCTTCCGGGCGCTGGACTACGATGACGGTGCTGACCACCCGGCTGGTTGCGGCGATGTAAAGGAGCATGGGCTCTTTCTCAGTCGGCGCCGCGAGGACAGGCGGCGTGGCCAGCATCTTCTTCAGCTCGTGAAAAGCTTGGTCGGCCTGGTCGTTCCACTCGAAGTGAGTGCTCTTCTTCATGAGGCGGTAGAGGGGGAGAGCTTTCTCTCCGAGCCGGCTCATGAAGTGGTTCAAGGAGGCCAAGCACCCGGTGAACTTCTGAATGTCTCGAAGCTTGGTAGGGATCGCCATTCTCTCGATGGCCTTGATCTTCACTGGGTTGCATTCGATGCCGCGTTCGGAGACCAGGAAGCCTAGGAGCTGGCCGGCTGGCACCCCGAACACGCATTTCTCGGGGTTAAGCTTGATTTGGAACTGGCGCAGGTTCTCAAATGTTTCCTTGATGTCTTCCAGCAAGGTGCCACGCTTCTCCGTCTTCACCACGATGTCGTCCACGTAAACGTGAGCATTCCTGCCGAGCTGCTTGAGGAGGCACTTCTGCATGCAACGCTGAAAGGTGGCACCGGCATTTCTCAAGCCGAATGTCATAGTCAGGTAGCAGAAGGCTCCGAACGGCGTGATGAAGGCGGTCTTCAGGCGGTCGTCCGGGTCTAGCTTTATCTGGTGATATCTGGAGTAAGCATCCAATAAACTCAACAGCTCGCATCCGGCCGTGGAGTCTATCACTTGGTCAATCCTTGGCAGGGCAAAAGGATCTTTGGGGCAAGCCTTGTTGAGACTTGTGTAGTCTATACACATGCGCCACTTGTTATTCTTCTTTAGCACAAGGACCGGGTTGGCGAGCCACTCTGGAAAGAAAACTTCCAAGATAAAGCCGGCCGCCAAGAGTCAGGCTATCTCCTCCCCTACAATCCTGCGTTTCTCCTCCGACAGTCGGCGAAGGGGTTGTCTGACTGGCTTTGTGTCTTCTCGAACATGTAGTTTGTGCTCGGCGAATTTCCTCGGAACACCCGGCATGTCCTTGGGGGACCACGCAAAGATGTCCTGATTCTCACGGAGGAAATCGGCGAGCTCGCCTTCCTATTTGCTGTTCAGGTTTGCCCCGATGACGGCAAACCTCTCTGGATGCTCGGGGTCAAGAGGTATCTTCTTCGTCTCCTTGGCCGGATGGAAAGACCCTTGAGTATCATGCTCCTTGGGGTCGGGGGACACGGCCGACTGCTTGCCGGCAATGGCCACGACTCGGTCCAGCATCTTCTTCTCTTCGGCGATCACAAGGGACTCGACCAGCCGGCTGCTGGCCGCCGCGCACTCGGAGGACTTCTTGTAATCACCGGCTATGGTGATGACGCCTTTGGTGCTTGGTATCTTCATCTTGAGGTAGGCATAGTGGGGAACTTCCATGAATTTGGCCAAAGCAGGTTGGCCCAGCAATGCATGGTAAGGGCTCTCCAGGTCCACCACTTCAAACCAGATCGCTTCCCGGCGGAAATGCTCCTTGTCCCCAAAAAGTACATCAATCTTGATTTTGCCAATGGGGGTGCAGGACAGGCCGGGTACGATGCCGTGGAACACTGTCCGAGTGGGCATGAGCTATTTTGTCTTGACGTTCAACTTCTCCAGGGTGTCACGATACAGGATGTTGATGCTGCTCCCGCCGTCTATCAACACACGGGAGAAGCGGGCGGCGCGTCTGTCCGTCGCAAGGGTGGCTTCCAAGACCAAAGCATAAGAGCCGGGAGACGGCATCACCTTCGGATGGTCGGCCCGGCTCCAGCTGATGGGATTTTCTAACCAATGCATGTGTCCAGCGGGGTTGGCAGCGACCACGCTGACTTCTTGGTGCTCTCGGCATTTGCTGCGCCGGTTTTCGGGCTGGCTGGTGAAGACGATGTAGGTTGCTTGTTCATCAGGGAACTCGTCATGCACGGCTCTGACTGCGGGCCGAGCGGCCGGAGGTGGCGGAGGCGGAGGCGCTGGGCCGGCAGGAGGAGGTGGCAAGAGCCCCTCGCCCTTAGAGATTCGGGTGAGCCAGTTGCACTTCCGGGTCGTGTGGTTGGACGGTTTCGCGCCACTCTGGAACTTGCAAGGGGCGTCGAGGGTTTGCTCGTAGGAGAAGGCGGGTTGCCAAACCGGCCTGCCGCCCTTGGGCTTCTTGGGCGCCGGTCGTTCTTCGGGCGGCGCATCTTCGACCGTGGCCACCTGCCGGCTAGCGGGAGGCGGCGCGGGGCCCTTGCGCTTGTTGTCGTTCGAGTTGGGGTGTCGGCCGGAATCCCCAGCCGGCGTCTTGGGCGCCGGGTTGAGTACCTTTCCGGACGCGTCTACCCGAAGCTCGGTCTTCATCGAGGAGTCGGCGGTGGCGTACTTGTCCGCTATGTCCAGAAGCTCGTCGAGGGTAGCCGGCTCGTCGCAGAGGAGCTTGTGCTTGAGGAGGGTGCCTTCTCGGCATCCGGCTGTGAAGTATTCTATGGCTTGTACCTCGTGCACCCCTTCACAGGAGTTGCGGAGCTCGGCCCAACGCGTGAGGTAATCGCGAGTGGACTCGGCGGGGCCTTGTATGCACAAGAAAAGCTGTCTGGGCTTGGGAGCCCGCTTGTAGGTGCTGGTGAAGTTGCGGATGAAGGCTTCTGTGAAGTCTAGCCAACTATTGATGCTACGTGGCTTGAGGCTGTTGAGCCAGGTCCGCGCCGTGCCCTGCAGCATGAGGGGCATGTACTTCACGGCGACGCGCCGGTTGCCGTTGGCTATGCTAACCGCGGTGGAGTAGTCGATCAACCAATCTTCCGGCTTCATGGAGCCGTTGTACTTGGGCGTGTCTCTTGGGAGCGAGAACCCTTTGGGAAAGGGCTCGTCGCGGATGCGGGGGCCAAAACAAGGCGGGCCGACATCGTCTTCTTCTTCCAATGCCAGGGATCGCGCCAGGCGGTCGATCCGATGACGGGCGTCATTCTCGCCGATTCCTTCGCGGCGGCCCAGCTGGCCGCTGAGAGTCGGGTGCGCCACTGGCGGCGAGGCGGGATATCTCTCTCCACAGGGCGGAGGCGGAGGCGGGTCGCCCCGCCATTCCATTGCTCGGGGATGACCGTCCGCGTCCCGCTCGATGGAGATCTGGGTCCGGCTGCGGCTGGTAGCCGGCTCCTTCTCGCGTCGCGCGCGGGTATTGCTCGTAGTCGGCGTCCGGGACGTCGCGCCGTGTTCTCGGCGCGGGGGAAGGCTTTCCGCGCGAGCGTCGGCTTCGTGCCGCTGCGCGGCGGCGTCAATCAATTGCTGGACGCGCCGGGTCATGTCGGGAAGGTCTTCGGCCTCCAGGCCATCCAGCTCATCTACGGCCGCCTGGGCGGCACGCAAGTTCTCGAGCGGAGTGGCATAGACCGGGCGGTCGACTCCCAGCGTGTCGGCGATGACGGCGCCGCGTTGCTTGACAAGGCCGGCCCGGCTTGGCCCGCCCGGGGCCGGCGTGCCGAAGGCGGCGCGGTCAGCTTCGCGCTGGTAGGCCTCAGTGAGGCGTCTTACGGAGGCCAGCCTCCGGCCCTCTGCGAGGAGGGCGAGGCGGCGTGCTTCCAGTGCTTCGTCGTCGGCGTCGGCCGGGAGAGGAGCGGACAAGTCGTGGGCCGCCGTGCGCAAGGCGTCATGGGCGCTCTCGTCGGCCAGGCCGCCGCGGCCGACAACCATCACTTCGGCGGTGACAGCATCGCAGCCGTCGGCTCGAGGAAGCGGGTCATTGTAGATCGCGATGTTGGTGGGGAAGGCGTCGCAGGAGGCCGTGTCGGAGTCGACAGGCATCGGGTCAGTGGAGCCAACCGACTCCAGGTCCGCAGCGGGCTCGCTGGAGACATGGAGCTGGCCGAGAAGGTTGGCGAGGCAGTCAGTGCCCGCATCAGAGGCGAGCTCATCGGAGATGAAGGTCTCGTCGGGGAGATCGGCGAGGCTGCTTGCCGCGCAGATGCTGGTGACGCCTTGCAGCGCGTCATGGCAAGCGCCATCGGGCGTGCCGGGCTGGCTACGCTCGCTGGGGAGGAAGAGGGTTCCCGTCCAGAACAGGTCTCCTGACGACGGTGCGCCTGGCCCCACGGTGGGCGCCAAATGTCGGGTGGTAGGTGCGACATATGCCAACGGGTGGCTTATCATTGTGGGAACCAGTAAGACATCGCCGGTGCTTGGAAGCGGGATAAGGCGAAGACATGCACGCCGGCGGATCTTACCCAGCTTCGGGGCTCTCCGTGGAGATAACACCCCTACTGCTGCTCTGCGGGGTCTCCGCATGCTCACTGGATGAATCAAGTAGCTACACAACGCTCCTTGAGCTGTTTGGGGGGAGGAGGAAGAAAGGACACGGCTCGCCTGCTTCTTCTCCTTGTGTGGTGTCTAGAACTAGCAGGGGTCCAACCCTTTGCATGGGTGCCCCGGGGGGTTTATATAGGCCCACCCCCCGGGGGTACAATGGTAATCCGACTGGGCGCGGGCCCAGCCGTCGGTGACTGCGCTCGCCGGCTTCTGCACCGGCTGCTGGGCCCGCCGACTGGTGGATCCCGCCGGCTGCCGGCACCTCGGTCGACAGGCAGGCCCCACTGTCCAGGGCCTGGTCGGCGGCTGGTTACTGTGGCTTCATCTAGTTGACGAGAGCTTCATCGTGGTAAGCGCGGCTACAGTACCGCCGCCTGTTGGGCGATCGCTGTAGCCTTACCACGTCTTATCTCCTTAATGGGGCGTCTTCTTCGAGGGAGGCGGCAAGCCGGCTGCGGGGAGCCGGCTCTGTCTTGGGCCGACTGGTTGGAAGCGTGGCCGCCTTCGGCCGTCTCTCTGCTCAAAGGGGCCCACCGCCTGTGGGCCGCGCTGGCGGCCCGTCGTGGGTGAGGCCAGGGTCAACATGACAACAGTGCTGCGCCGGACGGGTCATGCCTACCCCGTACGGCGCACTGTGCCAGGCGTGCCCCGGGATTCGGGGGTGGCAGGCTCTTCTGTAGCCTCGCCCCGTCGCACTGCCGTTAGGTGGGTGCAAACTTTGTGGATACGGTCTTGACTGCTTTACGGGGAGCCGGCTTCTTGGAGTCGGCCTTCTCATAGCCGGCTTCTTGGAGTCGGCCTTCTCATGATGGATAGAGCCAGACCGCCTTCCGAAAGCCGGCCTTGATCGCAGCCAGCTAGGGGAAGGCGGCCCCATGTCTTGGATTCTTGAGAGCCGGGCGGGCTCGTAACTTTTTCAGAAGTGCCAGGGGAGGCCGGCTAGGCTACCCATGGCTATTTACTCCGACAGTTCCTCCGGTAAACGGGAGTTGCATAATCTCATAGTCATAGGAACATGTATAAGTCATGAAGAAAGCAATAGCAACAAACTAAACGATCAAGTGCTATGCTAACGGAATGGGTCAAGTCAATCACATCATTCTCTAATGATGTGATCACATTAATCAAATGACAACTCATGTCTATGGCTAGGAAACTTAACCATCTTTGATTCAACGAGCTAGTCAAGTAGAGGCATACTAGTGACATACTGTTTGTCTATGTATTCACACATGTATTATGTTTCTAGTTAATACAATTCTAGCATGAATAATAAACATTTATCATGATATAAGGAAATAAATAATAACTTTATTATTGCCTCTAGGGCATATTTCCTTCAGTCTCCCACTTGCACTAGAGTCAATAATCTAGTTCACATCGCCATGTGACTTAACATCAATAGTTCACATCACTATGTGATTAACACCCATAGTTCACATCGTCATGCGACCAACACCCAAAGGGTTTACTAGAGTCAATAATCTAGTTCACATCACTATGTGATTAATACCCAAAGAGTACTAAGGTGTGATCATGTTTTGCTTGTGAGGGAAGTTTAGTCAATGGGTCTGCTACATTCAGATCCGTATGTATTTTGCAAATTTCTATGTCAACAATGCTTTGCACGGAGCTACTCTAGCTAATTGCTCCCACTTTCAATATGTATCCAGATTGAGACTTTGAGTCATCTGGATCATTGTCAAAACTTGCATTGACGTATGATATGTCTCCAACGTATCTATAATTTTTGATTGCTCCATGCTATATTATCTACTATTTTAGGCAATATTAGGCTTTATTTTCCACTTTCATATTATTTTTGGGACTAACCTATTAACCGGAGGCCCAACCCAGATTTGCTGTTTTATGCCTATTTCAGTGTTTTGAAGAAAAGGAATATCAGACGGAGTCGAAACGGAACGAAATCAACTGGAGAAGTTATTTTTGGAAGGAAACACACCTGATGGACTTGGACCCCACGTCAGAAGATACGTGAGCTGCCCACGAGGGTTGCCCCCCCCTTAGGGCGTGCCCCCTGCCTCGTGGGACCCTCGTGACTCCCCTGACGTGCTTCTTCTGCCTATATAACTCCATATACCCTAAAACTTCCAGAACGTAACATAGATCGGGAGTTCCGCCGCCAGAAGCCTCCGTAGCCACCAAAAAGCAATCGGGACCCTGTTTCGGCACCCTGCCGGAGGGGGGAACCCTCACCGGTGGCCTTCTTCATCATCCCGGTGCTCTCCATGACGAGGAGGGGGTAGTTCTCCCTCGAGGCTGAGGGTATGTACCAGTAGCTATGTGTTTGATCTCTCTCTCATGTTCTTGAGATGTTATGATCTTGATGTATCGCGAGCTTTTCTATTATAGTTGGATCTTATGTTTCTCCTCCCCCTCTTCTCTCTTGTAATGAATTGAGTTTCCCCTTTGGAGTTATCTTATCGGATTGAGTCTTTAAAGATTTGAGAACACTTGATGTGTGTCTCGCCGTGGATATCTGTGGTGAAAATGGGATACCATGTGCCACTTGATGTATGTCTTGGTGACCAACTTGCGGGTTTCGTGACATTGGGAACCTATGCATAGGGGTTGGCACACGTTTTCGTCGTGATTCTCTGGTAGAAACTTTTGGGAACTCTATGAGGTTCTATGTGTTGGTTGAATAGATGAATCTGAGATTGTGTGATGTATATCGTATAATCATACCCACGGATACTTGAGGTGACATTGGAGTATCTAGGTGACATTAGGGTTTTGATTGATTTGTGTCTTAAGGTGTTATTCTAGTACGAACTCTAGGGCTGTTTGTGACACGTATAGGAATAGCCCAACGGATTGATTGGAAAGAATAACTTTGAGGTGGTTCCGTACCCTAACATAATCTCTTCGTTCGTTCTCCGCTATTAGTGACTTTGGAGTGACTCTTTGTTGCATGTTGAGGGATAGTTATGTGATCCAATTATGATATTATTGTTGAGGGAACTTACACTAGCGAAAGTATGAACCCTAGGCCTTGTTTCCTAGCATTGCAATACCATTTACGCTCACTTTTATCACTTGCTACCTTGTTGTTTTTATTATTTCATATTACAAATACCTTTATCTACTATCCATATACCACTTGTTTCACCATCTCTTCGCTGAACTAGTGCACCTATACAATTTACCATTGTATGGGTTTGTTGGGGACACAAGAGACTCTTTGTTATTTGGTTGCAGGGTTGCTTGAGAGAGACCATCTTCATCCTACGCCTCCTACGGATTGATAAACCTTAGGTCACACACTTGAGGGAAATTTGCTACTGTCCTACAAACCTCTGCACTTGGAGGCCCAACAATGTCTACAAGAAGAAGGTTGTGTAGTAGACATCAAGCTCTTTTCTGGCGCCGTTGTCGGGGAGGTTAGCGCTTGAAGGTATATCTTTAGATCTTGCAATCGAGTCTTTTAGTTTCTTGTTTTATCACTAGTTTAGTTTATAAAAGAAAATTACAAAAAAATGGAATTGAGTTTGTCTCATACGCTTCACCTTTTTAATATCTTTCGTGAGTATGATGGAAAGGATAATTGTGCTCAAGTGCTAGAAGAAGAAATCTATAAAATGTTTGGCACTAAATATTTGAATGATGAGTATGATTTCAATGTTGTTAGTATGAATTCCTTGAATATCCATGATGCTAATGATATGCAAAGCCACAAGCTCGGGGAAGCTATGTTTGATGAAGATGATATTTTTTGTCCCCCAAGCTTTGATGAGCAAATTTATTAGGATGAAAGCATGCCTCCTATTTATGATGATTATGTTGATGAAAGTGTATTTGGAGAGGTCATGACTTTACTTAGTAATGATTCCACTACTCCGGAAGAGGTTCCAATTGATTATGAGAACAAAGTTGCTATCTATGATGATTATTGTGATGACTTGTATGCTATAAGGAATAATGATATCCATGAAACTTGTCATCATGATTTTAGTTTTCAATTGGATTATGCCTCACATGATAATTATTTTGTTGAGTTTGCTCCCACTATTATTCATGAGAAGAATCTTTCTTATGTGGAGAGTAGTAAATTTTCTATGCTCGTAGATCATGAAAAGAATGCTTTAGGTGCCGGTTATATTGTTGAATTCATTCATGATGCTACTGAAAATTATTATGAGGGAGGAGTATATGCTTGTAGGAATTGCAATAATATCAAGTTTCCTCTCAATGTGCTTAAATTTTTGAAGTTATGCTTGTTTTACCTACCTATGCAAGTTGATTATTTCTCCCACAAGTTGTTTGGTCACAAAATCTCTATGCATATGAAGTATGTTAGACTTAAATGTTCTATTCATATTCTTCATGATGCTCTCTTTATGTTACAATTCTTATCCTTTATGTGAGCATCATTGAAATCATCATGCCTAGCTAGGGGCATTAAACGATAGCGCTTGTTGGGAGGCAACCCAATTTTATTTTTGTCCCTTGCTTTTTGTTCCTGTTTAGTAATAAATAATTCATCTAGCCTCTGCTTAGATGTGGTTTTATGCTTTTAATTAGTGTTTGTGCCAAGTAGAACCTTTGGGAAGACTTGGGGGAAATCTTGTTGATCATGCTGTAAAAAAACAGAAACTTTAGCGCTCACGAGAACTGATGCCATTTTTATTTGGAGAGTGATATTTAGTTAATTATTTTTGCAGATGATTAATAGATAAATTCCTCAGGTCCAGCAATTTATTTGAGAATTTTATGAGTTCCAGAAGTATACGTTTGATCCAGATTACTACATACTGTTCTGTTTTTGACAGATTCTGTTTTTCATGTGTTTTTTACTTATTTTGATGAATCTATGGCTAGTAAAATAGTTTATAAACCATAGAGAAGTTGGAATACAGTACGTTTAAAACCAATATAAATAAAGAATGAGTTCATTACAGTACCTTGAAGTGGTGATTTATTTTCTTATACTAACGGAGCTTACGAGTTTTCTGTTAAGTTTTGTGTTGTGAAGTTTTCAAGTTTTGGGTAAGGATTCGATGGACTATGGAATAAGGAGTGGAAAGAGCCTAATATTGGGGATGCCCAAGGCACCCCAAGGTAATATTCAAGGACAACCAAGAGCCTAAGCTTGGGGATGCCCCGGAAGGCATCCCCTCTTTCGTCTTCGTTCATTGGTAACTTTACTTGGAGCTATATTTTTATTCGCCACATGATATGTGTTTTGCTTGGATCGTTAATTTATTTTGTTAGGATTTTCTTTCTCTTATTTATAACAATGTTTTGCATCTTTTGTTTCAATAAAAGTGGCATTGATAGCCTTTACTATGCCTATGTTACAAGTATACATGTTGCTGTTTGAAAACAGAAAGTTTACCGCTGTTGCAATAATTCCCTAGATAATTCAGAATGTGATAAAATGTTGAAACCTTTTGCATATTAAGCTCTGATAAATTTACTACAGTGGGAATTTTCTTTCATAATTTTTGGAGCTAGGGAAGTATGGATGTTGCAGTATTCTTTACAGACTATCATGTTTAGGGAGATTTCAGGATAGGACTATTAAATATGCAGAGGCATTTAGTATGCAATGTTGAATAATAATTTTAGTGATTTGCTACAGTAGAGTATGATAAGGTTTTTGCAATGGTTTATACTAACTTATCTCAAGAGTCCTTGTTGAGTTTTGTGTGGATGAAGCTTTTGAGATTTAGGGAGACGTTGATATGAGAGGAATTAAGGAGACACAAAAGCTCAAGCTTGGGGATGCCCAAGGCACCCCAAGATAATATTTCAAGAAGTCTCAAACATCTAAGCTTGGGGATGCCCCTGTTGGCATCCCACCTTTCTTCTTCAACAATTATCGGTTAGTTTCGGTTGATCCTAAGTTCTTGCTTCTTCACATGATGTTTTCTATTTTTAGAATGTCATTTTATTTTGCTTTGCTTGCTGTTTGAATAGAGTACCAAGATCTTAAATTATTAAATGTTAGAGAGTCTTCACATAGTTGCATAATTATTCGACTACTCATTGATCTTCACTTATATCTTTCGGAGTAGTTTGTCGTTTGCTCTAGTGCTTCACTTATATCTTTTAGAGCATGGTGGTAGTTTTATTTTGAAGAAATAGATGAACTCTCATGCATCACTTAGGTTATTTTGAGAGTCTTAAAATAGCATGGTAATTTGCTTAAAATCCTAATATGCTAGGTGTACAAGATTAATAATAAAATTCTCTTATGAGTGTGTTGAATACTAAGAGAAGTTTGATACTTGATGATTGTTTTGAGATATGAGGATGGTAATATTAGAGTCATGCTAGTTGAGTAGTTGTGAAATTGAGAAATACTTGTGTCAAAGTTTGTGATTCCCGTAGCATGCACGTATGGTGAACTGTTATGTGATGAAGTCGGAGCATGATTTATTTATTGATTCCCTTCCTTATGAGTGGCGGTCGGGGACGAGCGATGGTATTTTCCTACCAATCTATCCCCCTAGGAGCATGCGCGTAGTACTTTGTTTCGATAACTAATAGATTTTTTGCAATAAGTATGTGAGTTCTTTTTGACTAATGTTGAGTCCATGGATTATACGCACTCTCACCCTTCCACCATTGCTAGCCTCTCTAGTACCGCGCAACTTTCGCTGGTACCATAAACCCACCATACACCTTCCTCAAAATAGCCACCATACCTACCTATTATGGCATTTCCATAGCCATTCCGAGATATATTGCCATGCAACTTTCCACCATTCCGTTTATTATGACACGCTTCATTATTGTCATATTGCTTAGCATGATCATGTAGTTGACATCGTATTTGTGGCAAAGCCACCATTCATAATTATTTCATACATGTCACTCTTGATTCATTACATATCCTGGTACACCGCTGGAGGCATTCATATAGAGTCATACTTTGTTCTAGTATCGAGTTGTATCATCGAGTTGTAAATAGATAGAAGTGTGATGATCATCATTCAATAGAGCATTGTCCCCCTCCCCCCAAAAGGGGCAAAAAAAGAGAAAGGCCAAATAAAAGAAAGGCCAAATAAAAAAATATAAAAAAATAAAAGGGACAATGCTACTATCCTTTTACCACACTTGTGCTTCAAAGTAGCACCATGATCTTCATGATAGAGAGTCTCCTATGTTGTCACTTTCATATACTAGTGGGAATCTTTCATTATAGAACTTGGCTTGTATATTCCAATGATGGGCTTCCTCAAAATGCCCTAGGTCTTCGTGAGCAAGCAAGTTGGATGCACACCCACTAGTCTCTTTTGTTGAGCTTTCATACATTTATAGCTCTAGTGCATCCGTTGCATGGAAATCCCTACTCACTCACATTGATATCTATTGATGGGCATCTCCATAGCCCGTTGATACGCCTAGTCGATGTGAGACTATCTTCCCCTTTTTTTGTCTTCTCCCCAACCACCATTCTATTCCACCTATAGTGCTATGTCCATGGCTCACGCTCATATATTACGTGAAGATTGAAAAAGTTTGAGAACATCAAAAGTATGAAACAATTGCTTGGCTTGTCATCGGCGTTGTGCATGATTTAAATATTTTTTGTGGTGAAGATGGAGCATAGCTAGACTATATGATTTTGTAGGGATAACTCTCTTTGGCCATGTTATTTAGAGAAGACATGATTGCTTAGTCAGTATGCTTGAAGTATTATTGTTTTTATGTCAATATTAAACTTTTGTCTTGAATCTTATGGATCTGAATATTCATGCCACAATTAAGAAGAATTACATTGAAATTATGCCAACTAGCATTCCACATCAAAAATTATCTTTTTTATCATTTACCTACTCGAGGACGAGCAGGAATTAAGCTTGGGGATGCTTTATACGTCTCCAACGTATCTATAATTTTTGATTGCTCCATCCTATATTATCTACTGTTTTAGGCAATATTGGGCTTTATTTTCCACTTTTATATTATTTTTGGGACTAACCTATTAACCGGAGGCCCAGCCCAGATTTGCTGTTTTAGGCCTATTTCAGTGTTTTGAAGAAAAGGAATATCAGACGGAGTCGAAAAGGAACGAAATCAACTGGAGAAGTTATTTTTGGAAGGAAACACACCTGATGGACTTGGACCCGACGTCAGAAGATATGGGAGCTACCCACGAGGGTGGGGGGCACCCCCCCCCTTAGGGCGTGCCCCCTGCCTCTTGGGGCCCCCGTGGCTCCCCTGATGTGCTTCTTCTGCCTATATAACTCCATATACCCTAAAACTTCCAGAACGCAACATAGATCGGGAGTTCTGCCGCCAGAAGCCTCCGTAGCCACCAAAAACCAATCGGGCCCCTGTTCCGGCACCCTGTCGGAGGGGGGAACCCTCACCGGTGGCCGAATTCATCATCCCGGTGCTCTCCATGATGAGGAGGGAGTAGTTCTCCCTCGGGGCTGAGGGTATGTACCAGTAGCTATGTGTTTGATCTCTCTCTCTCATGTTCTTGAGATGTTATGATCTTGATGTATCGCGAGCTTTTCTATTATAGTTGGATCTTATGTTTCTCCTCCCCCTCTTCTCTCTTGTAATGAATTGAGTTTCCCCTTTGGAGTTATCTTATCGGATTGGGTCTTTAAAGATTTGAGAACACTTGATGTATGTCTTGTCGTGGATATCTGTGGTGACAATGGGATACCATGTGCCACTTGATGTATGTCTTGGTGACCAACGTGTGGGTTTCGTGACATTGGGAACCTATGCATAGGGGTTGGCACACGTTTTCGTCGTGATTCTCTAGTAGAAACTTTGGGGCACTCTATGAGGTTATATGTGTTGGTTGAATAGATGATTCTGAGATTGTGTGATTCATATCGTATAATCATACCCACGGATACTTGAGGTGACATTGGAGTATCTAGGTGACATTAGGGTTTTGATTGATTTGTGTCTTAAGGTGTTATTCTAGTACGAACTCTAGGGCTGTTTGTGACACTTATAGGAATAGCCCAACGGATTGATTGGAAAGAATAACTTTGAGGTGGTTTCGTACCCTACCATAATCTCTTCGTTCGTTCTTCGCTATTAGTGACTTTGGAGTGACACTTTGTTGCATGTTGAGGGATAGTTATGTGATCCAATTATGATATTATTGTTGAGGGAACTTACACTAGCGAAAGTATGAACCCTAGGCCTTGTTTCCTAGCATTGCAATACCATTTACGCTCACTTTTATCACTTGCTACGTTGCTGTTTTTATTATTTCAGATTACAAATACCTTTATCTACTATCCGTATACCACTTGTTTCACCATCTCTTCGCCGAACTAGTGCACATATACAATTTACCATTGTATTGGGTGAGTTGGGGACACAAGAGACTCTTTGTTATTTGGTTGCAGGGTTGCTTGAGAGAGACCATCTTCATCCTATGCCTCCTATGGATTGATAAACCTTAGGTCATCCACTTGAGGGAAATTTTCTACTTTCCTACAAACCTCTGCACTTGGAGGCCCAACAACGTCTACAAGAAGAAGGTTGTGTAGTAGACATCAACGTAACCCTTTACGACGAACCTTCTATCACCTCCATAATCGAGAAACATATCCTTACTCCAGTAAGGATAATTTTGACCAATGTCTAGTGATCTACTCCTAGATCACTATTGTACTCCCTTGCCAAACTCAGGGCAGGGTATACAATAGGTCTAGCACATAGCATGCCATACTTTATAGAACCTATGGCTGAGGCATAGGGAATGACTTTCATTCTCTTTCTATCTTCTGCCGTGGTCAGGCTTTGAGTCTTACTCAATTTCACACCTTGTAACACAGGCAAGAACTCTTTCTTTGACTGTTCCATT
The DNA here is from genome assembly GCF_003073215.2 of Triticum urartu. NCBI lineage: Eukaryota > Viridiplantae > Streptophyta > Magnoliopsida > Poales > Poaceae > Triticum > Triticum urartu. Next base: position 420,682,507 of record NC_053028.1, read on the forward strand.
TTTGAACTATTTCAAAATCTTGTCAAGGTATGTACTCATTGAAAAAACTTATCAAGCATCTTGATCTATCTCTATAGATCTTGATGCTTAATATGTAAGAAGCTTCACTGAGGTCTTTCTTTGAAAAACTCCTTTCAAACACTCCTTTATGCTTTGCAAAATAATTCTACATTATTTCCGATCAATAATATGTCATTCACATATACTTATCAGAAATGTTGTAGTGCTCCCACTCACTTTCTTGTAAATAGAGGCTTCACCGCAAGTCTGTATAAAACTATATGCTTTGATCAACTTATCAAAGCATATATTCCAACTCCAAGTTGCTTGCACCAGTCCATAGATGGATCGCTGGAGCTTGCATATTTCCTTAGCACCTTTAGGATTGACAAAACCTTTCTTCTTGCATCATATACAACTCTTCTTTAATAAATCCATTAAGGAATGCAGTTTTGTTTATCCATTTGCCAGATTTCATAAAATGCGGCAATTGCTAACATGATTCGGACAGACTTAAGCATAGATATGAGTGAGAAACTCTCATCGTAGTCAACACCTTGAACTTGTCGAAAACCTTTTTGCGACAATTCTAGCTTTGTAGATAGTAACACTACTATCAGCATCTGTCTTCCTCTTGAAGATCCATTTAATCTCAATGGCTTGCCGATCATTGGGAAGTCAATCAAAGTCCATACTTTGTTCTCATACATGGATCTCATCTTAGATTTCATGGCCTCAAGCCATTTCGCGGAATCTGGGCTCATCATCGCTTCCTCATAGTTCGTAGGCTCGTCATGGTCAAGTAACATGACCTCCAGAACAGGATTACCGTACCAATCTGGTGCGGATCTCACTCTGGTTTACCTACGAGGTTCGGTAGTAACTTGATCTGAAGTTACATGATCATCATCATTAGCTTCCTCACTAACTGGTGTAGTAGTCACAGGAACATATTTCTGTGATGAACTACTTTCCAATAAGGGAGCAAGTACAATTACCTCATCAAGTTCTACTTTCATCCCACTCACTTCTTTCGAGAGACACTCCTTCTCTAGAAAGGATCCATTCAAAGGAACGAATATCTTGCCTTCGGATCTCTGATAGAAGGTGTACCCAACATTTTATTTTGGGTATCCTATGAAGACGCACTTCTCCGATTTGGGTTTGAGCTTATCAGGTTGAAACTTTTTCACATAAGCATTGCAACCTCAAACTTTAAGAAACGACAACTTAGGTTTCTTGCCAAACCATAGTTCATACGGTGTCGTCTCAACGGATTTAGATGGTGCCCTATTTGACGTGAATGCAGCTGTCTCTAATGCATAACCCCAAAACGATAGTGGTAGATCGGTAAGAGACATCATAGATCGCACCATATCTAATAAAGTACGGTTATGACGTTCGGACACACCATTACACTGTGGTGTTCCAGGTGGCGTGAGTAGTGAAACTATTTCACATTGTTTTTAACTGAAGGCCAAACTCATAACTCAAATATTTTACTTCTCCGATCATATCGTAGAAACTTTTATTTTTGTTACGATGATTCTCCACTTCACTCTGAAATTCTTTGAACTCTTCAGATGTTTTAGACTTGTGTTTCATCAAATAGATATACTCATATCTGATCAAATCATCTGTGAAGATCAGAAAATAAGGATACCTGCCGCGAGCCTCAATATTCATCGGACCACATACATCAGTATGTATGATTTCCAACAAATCTGTTGCTCGCTCCATTGTTCTGGAGAACGGAGTCTTACTCATCTTGCCCATGAGGCATGGTTCGCAAGCATCAACTGATTTATAATCAAGTGATTCCAAAAGCCCATCAACATGGATTTTCTTCATGCGCTTTACACCAAGGGTGTGTTTGGTTCAGGGACGAAGTGGAATAGAATGTCATGGTTCCATTCCAGTGTAATGGGTTGGTTCCGTCCCTGTGTTTGGTAGAGTGCAGTTTGATGGAATGGAATGGTTCTAGTTCAGTGTTTGGTTGAAGAGATAAAATGAGATGAATTTGATACAGCTCACCTCTTGCATATCAGTTAAACTCTGATTTTCTTTTGGAAACTAAACTACTATTAGTACTCTACTAAGCAACAAACAAATTCACAACAAATACTGTCGGATTGGAGGGCTAAACAAAAAACATATATATCATCTAGTCTGAACAGAGGGAACGACAATATGTGATTGAGTTTGTCTAAGTCACAAAGAAATCCTCCTTACGAACAATCACGATGCATACATATAACATCAGCCAATTTTCACCAGTCGCCACTAATTTGCACAACCAAAAAGCCACGATGTTGCTTGCCTTTGTTGATGCTTGCATCACGCCGCTCTTTCCGATCTGAGGAAAAAAACGGAAGGAGAGGCTCGAACTGGGCATGGAAGAGCAGATCTTCCGGTGAAGGGCGGAGCTTGCGGCTCATGGCCTGATCTGTGGCCGAGGAAGTGGTCCAGCAGCCAAGAACTCAAGGCATAGGAGGAGGGGTGACTGCCTGGTGCGCCGATGGTGGGTGCGGAGGCAGGGACAAGTACAAGCAGAGCAGGCACCGCCTGCTGCCGCTTGCCTTCTTCTAGCGCCGCCCCTTGCCGGTTCCCGCTGCCGCCGCTCACCTCCTACCGGCGCCACCTGCCTATTCCTGTCGGATGAGAGAGAGAGAGAGACAAGAGAGGGAGATAAGCGGGCCGCTGAGGGAGACACGAGGGGCGTGCACGAGCCGTTCCATGTCGTTCCTTCGATTTGGAGGTATTGGCATGTTCTGGATATAGACCGAATATTCGCTCGGTGGGAACGATGTGGTTCCGGTTCCAGTTACATACCAAACGTAGGAACAAGGCCCAGGAACGGGTCCGACCCATGACATTCCAGCCCATGACTGAAACCAAACACACCCCAATATGACCTAAATGGCGGTGCCACAAATAAGTTGCACTATCATTATTAACTTTGCATCTTTTGGTTTCAATAGTATGAATATGTGTATCACTATGATCGAGATCCAACAAACCATTTTCATTGGGTGTGTAACCATATAAGGTTTTATTCATGTAAACAGAACAACAATTTGTTCTCTTACTTAAATGAAGAACTGTATTGCAATAAACATGATCAAATAATATTCATGCTCAACGCAAACACCAAATAACACTTATTTAGGTTCAACACTAATCCCGAAAGTATAGGGAGTGTGTGATGATGATCATATCAATCTTGGAACCACTTCCAACACACATCTTCACTTCACCCTTAACTAGTCTATGTTCATTCTGCAACTCCCGTTTCGAGTTACTACTCTTAGCAACTGAACCAGTATCAAATACCGAGGGGTTGCTATGAACACTAGTAAAATACACATCAATAATCTGTATATCAAATATACCTTTGTTCACTTTGCCATCCTTCTTATCCGCCAAATACTTGGGGCAGTTCTGCTTCCAGTGACCAGTCCCTTTGCAGTAGAAGCACTTAGTCTCAGACTTAGGACCAGACTTGGGCTTCTTCACTTGAGCAGCAACTTGCTTGCCGTTCTTCTTGAAGTTCCCCTTCTTCCCTTTGCCCTTTTCTTGAAACTAGTGGTCTTGTCTACCATCAACACTTGATATTTTTCTTGATTTCTACCTTCGTTGATTTCAGCATTACGAAGAGCTTGGGAATCATTTCCATTATCCCTTGCATATCATAGTTCATCACGAAGTTCTACTAACTTGGTGATGGTGACTAGAGAATTCTGTCAATCACTATCTTATCTGGAAGATTAACTCCCACTTGATTCAAGCGATTGTAATACCCAGACAATCTGAGCACATGCTCACTGCTTGAGCTATTCTCCTCCATCTTTTTAGCTATAGAACTTGTTGGAGACTTCATATCTCTCAACTCGGGTATTTGCTTGAAATATTAACTTCAACTCCTGGAACATCTCATATGGTCCATGACATTCAAAACATCTTTGAAGTCCCGATTCTAAGCCGTTAAGCATGGTGCACTAAACTATCAAGTAGTCATCATATTGAGCTAGCCAAACATTCATAACGTCTGCCTCTACTCCTGCAATAGGTCTGTCACCTAGCGGTGCATCAAAGACATAATTCTTCTATGCAGCAATGAGGATAATCCTCAGATCACAGATCCAATCCGCATCATTGCTACTAACATTTTTCAACATAATTTTTCTCTAGGAACACAATAAACTGGGAGCAACATCGCGAGCTATTGATCTACAACATAGATATGCTAATACTACTAGGACTAAGTTCATGATAAATTAAAGTTCAATTAATCATATTACTTAAGAACTCCCACTTAGACAGACATCCCTCTAATCTTCTAAGTGATCACGTGATCCATATCAACTAAACCATGTCCGATCATCACGTGAGATGGAGTAGTTTCAATGGTGAACATCACTATGTTGATCATATCTACTATATGATTCACGCTCGACCTTTCAGTCTCCGTGTTCCGAGGCCATATCTGTTATATGCTAGGCTCGTCAAGTTTAACTTGAATATTCCGCGTGTGCAACTGTTTTGCACCCGTTGTATTTGAACGTAGAGCCTATCACACCCGATCATCACGTGGTGTCTCAGCACGAAGAATTTTCGCAACAGTGCATACTCAGGGAGAACACTTATACCTTGATAATTTAGTGAGAGATTATCTTATAAAGCTACCGCCGAACTAAGCAAAATAAGATGTATAAAAGATAAACATCACATGCAATCAAAATATGTGACATGATATGGCCATCATCATCTTGTGCCTTTGATCTCCATCTCCAAAGCATCATCATGATCTCCATCGTCACCGGCATGACACCATGATCTCCATCATCTTGATCTATATCAATGTGTCGTCACATGGTTGTCTCGCCAACAATTGCTCTTGCAACTATTGCTATTGCATAGCGATAAAGTAAATCAATTATTTGGCGCTTGCATCTTATGCAATAGAGAGATAATCATAAGGCTTTTGCCAGTTGCCGATAACTTCAACAAAACATGATCATCTCATACAACAACTTATATCTCATCACGTCTTGACCATATCACATCACAACATGCCCTACAAAAACAAGTTAGACGTCCTCTACTTTGTTGTTGCAAGTTTTACGTGGCTGCTACGGGCTGAGCAAGAACCGTTCTTACCTACGCATCAAAACCACAATGATAGTTTCTCAAGTTGGTGCTGTTTTAACCTTCGCAAGGACCGGGTGTAGCCACACTCGGTTCAACTAAAGTTGGAGAAACTGACACCCGCCAGCCACCTTTGTGCAAAGCACGTCGGTAGAACCAGTCTCGCGTAAGTGTACGCGTCATGTCGGTCTGGGCCGCTTCATCCAACAATACCGCCGAACCAAAGTGTGACATGCTGGTAAGCAGTATGACTTATATCGCCCACAACTCACTTGTGTTCTACCCATGCATATTACATCAACGCATAAAACCAGGCTCGGATGCCACTGTTGGGGAACGTAGTAATTTCAAAAAAATTCCTACGCACACGCAAGATCATGGTGATGCATAGCAACAAGCGGGGAGAGTGTTGTCCACGTACCCTCGTAGACCGAAAGCGGAAGCGTTAACACAACGCGGTTGATGTAGTTGTACGTCTTCACAATCCGACCGATCCAAGTACCGAACGCACGACACCTCCGAGTTCAACACACGTTCAGCTCGATGACATCCCGCAAACTCCGATCCAGCAGAGCTTCACGGGAGAGTTCCGTCAGCACGACGGTGTGATTACGGTGATGATGTTGCTACCGACGCAGGTCTTCACCTAAGCACCACTACGATATGACCGAGGTGGAATATGGTGGAGGGGGAGCACCGCACACGGCTAAGGAATGATCACGAAGATCAACTTGTGTGTCTAGAGATGCCCCCTACCCCTGTATATAAAGGAGCAAGGGGGAGGCCGGCCGGCCCTCTATGGGCGCGCCAGCTCCTCCTAGTAGGAGTAGGACTCCCCTTTCCTACTCCTACTAGGAGGAGGAAAGGAAGGAGGAGAAGGAGAAGGAAGGAGAAGGAGCAAAAGGAGGAAAGGGGGGCCGGCCCCTAGTCGAATTCGGTTTGGGCTATGGGGGCCGCACGCCCTGCCTCCTCTCTTCCACCACTTCGCCCATGAGGCCCATTACTTCTTCCTCGTATTCCCGGAACTCCCCGGTACCCCCGAAAATACTCGAATCACTCGGAACCTTTCCGATGTCCGAATATAGTCGTCCAATATATCGATCTTTACGTCTCGACCATTTCGAGACTCCTCGTCATGTCCCCGATCTCATACGGGACTCCGAACTACCTTCGATACATCAAATCACATAAACTCATAATACAATCATCACCGAAACTTTAAGCGTGCGGACCCTACGGGTTCGAGAACTATGTAGACATGACCGAAACATGTCTCCGGTCAATAACCAATAGAGGAACCTGGATGCTCATATTGGCTCCCACATATTCTACGAAGATCTTTATCGGTCAGACCGCATAACAACATACGTTGTTCCCTTTGTCATCGTATGTTACTTGCCCGAGATTCGATCGTTCGTATCTCAATACCTAGTTCAATCTCGTTACCGGCAAGTCTCTTTACTCGTTCCGTAATACATCATCCCGCAACTAACTTATTAGTTGCAATGCTTGCAAGGCTTGAGTGATGTGCATTACTGAGAGGGCCCAGAGATACCTCTCCGACAATTGGAGTGACAAATCCTAATCTCGAAATACGCCAACCCAACAAATACCTTCGGAGACACCTGTAGAGCACCTTTATAATCACCCAGTTATGTTGTGATGTTTGGTAGCACACAAAGTGTTCCTCCGGTAAACGGGAGTTGCATAATCTCATAGTCATAGGAACATGTATAAGTCATGAAGAAAGCAATAGCAACAAACTAAACGATCAAGTGCTATGCTAACGGAATGGGTCAAGTCAATCACATCATTCTATAATTATGTGATCACGTTAATCAAATGACAACTCATGTCTATGGCTAGGAAACTTAACCATCTTTGATTCAACGAGCTAGTCAAGTAGAGGCATACTAGTGACATACTGTTTGTCTATGTATTCATACATGTATTATGTTTCCGGTTAATACAATTCTAGCATGAATAATAAACATTTATCATGATATAAGGAAATAAATAATAACTTTATTATTGCGCGAGCGAGAGCTAAAGCAGTAGCAGCTCCTACTGATGTGGACGTCGCCGCCGAGGGAGCGACGCCGTGGAGGAAGTGGTCGGCGACGCCGCTGTGGATGGAGCCGCGCCATGTCGACTCGGGACCGAGCGCCGGCAGCACCGTGAGATCGAATCAAGAAGAAAATGCGGCGATTAGTGTACAACCTCTTTGGTGGCGCCGATTAGGCCGCAACTTCATCCGAGGAAACGGTGATGATGATGCTCTTCCGGTGGTGCATGTGAAGACGGTGGTGTGGGAATGGAGGTGGCACGAAACACGAGGGGAACATCGGGGCAGGTCCTTGGAGGTGGAGGACGGGGTGGCTGAACCGGCGGGATGACCAGATCGACGACGGATCCTCATCCGGTACGGTGGATGAGGGACGTCGAGGTGTTGCTGTGGACGATGTCGTCGGGGAAGAGGCTCCAGCTGGGTGGTGGACGGAGGAGGGTGTGGGGCTTCGCGGGTTTTCCCGGCCTCAGTGTACGAATGGGTGGACGGATGGGATGGGAGTGGGGAACCATGGCATAGGGACGCGCTTGTCCGAAATGTGGGGTAAGTTATGAAAGTACCCCCACCAATTTGAGGCGGTTCTTTCGATTCATGGGTATCACGGGCATTTCGCGTGTCGGGATTTCACAGGAGGTGGGAGTTTTCGCGCGCGTTGTAATTTTGGAATAGCAAGGCGCGGGTTGAGATGTAGGGTGTTGCCGGAGCACAACGAGACAAATATATATCTTAAATATTTCGGGCTAACAAGGCGTGGGTTGAAATTTCCGGACAAGCCTAATGTGTACTGTACCAAATTAATTCGCACTACAAATGTCATTTAAAACTTTGAATTCATGTTATGTTCAATTAAAATATTTCGCTACGTGTATAATGCATGCAACCTACTACTCAAATGAATGTTTTAGTGCATTCCAAACGTATAAACTACCACTTCAATATGAACTAAATTTGAATTCGTTTCTCTATTTGAATAAGATCTACAATAATGATTGTTGGGAAGTCAAAGCATTTGAATTTGTTTTTTGTTTTAATAATATCTACAATCATCATTATTGTCAAGTTAAACCATCGTTTGTGTATTATCTTCACAGCACACCACATGATTAGTCTCGAGTTACATATGAACTATGTGTACTATATGAACTCGAACTCAATTTTTTGAATCCACTTTATATTGATTTCAAATCATAGTACATTTCAAGCTCTAGCTAGATCTTCATAATCTAAACCATGTCTCATATGTATAATGTGTTTATTACATTATGTATGGTGCCCCGCCCCCTACGCCTACAAGTATTTAGAAGTGAGTTGCAAACACCACACATTACCACAAATTCAAATAAAATGTGAGAATGTTTGATATATAGTATTGTTTAGATTGTTCGATATTTAGTTGTAAGCTGCAAACGCCACACATTATCACAAATTTAAATAAAATGTGAGGTTGTTTGATGTATAGTATGGTTTAGATTGTTCGACATTTAGCTGTGAGTTGGAAGCGCCATGCATTATCACATTATAACATGTGCAAAACCACAACACGCGTATCACCGCTATATTCATGCATGCATATGTTTAAAACACTATGATCTCCTATTCAAATATATGAATCCACTTTCATATCAAATTATGATCTTTGTTAGCCTCTTACACCCACACAATCCTCTAACCTTTGTAGCTACCACTAACTTTCTCTCATGCATGCACACACCCTCCTTGCCCTCCCCCTCCCTCAGCATTCTATCCATCGCACACATTCATTTTATTTTCTTTAGGTCGTTCTCCCACAGTCTCCACAACTCCTTTCCGACACACACCGATCGATAAACCTCTCCAGCGATGTCTGCCTACAACATACACACGCACCTTCAATCTCCTCCTTTATGTGTCCTTGCCTCGTGTCTCTCATACGGTCCCACACACGTGTAAACTCTCGCCCCTCTTTTCATCGATCTCACAACCGCACACTCCTCCCCCTATCTAGCTAGTAGCTGGGCCTCTCGCACCACCTCCTAACTCCATTCTCTCTGTCTATCTGTCTCACCGGGCCTTATTGCCTCTAACAAATGGACGTACACCGACCGATATCCCGCTATACATATAGCTAGCTAGGTCCTTATAACACGTTATTCCCCATGCGTCGATCGATCTACCTCATTAGTTATGTCTCTCCCTTCCTCCGACAAACAACAGTTGATCTACCGATCTAGTTAGGTTTGCTTACCAAACACATGGTTCCCCTTCATCATCCATGTATGTGTCCCGATAGATCTATCATGCACAGGCAAACACAGAAACACATCCCCACTCTTATTCATAATATTGCAGTTCCACCCTCAGTTTGTCTAGTAGGCCTCTCCCACCATCTTCGAGAAGCAACTCCATCACCCATCCAGCACTCTACCCCTCTCCCTCCCTCCCTCTCTCCTCTCTCTTTTTGTCCCATCCTATTTCCCATCCTTCAATTATGTATGGATGTCGACCGATCTCCCTCAAGACATAGCTGGGTTTCTCCTTCTCAACACATACACGAGTCGTTCTACCTCTATAGTTAAGCCTCTGCCTACCCCTCCCCCCACCCCCTCCCACACACACACTGATACATTGAGCGCTCTAGTCATGTCTCCCTGCCATACACAAACTTGACATGTGCCCTCTGACGTTCTGGTAGGTCAGTCGAACTATATCTTTGACTCGTACACACACAATTTCGATGGCTCTCTTCATCGATCTCGCACCCACCCACTTGATCCTCTCTTCGACTCTATCGATATCTATGACCCCCTCCCTCTCTTCTCATGGATCGCCTGACCCTATATGTATGATATGGATAGGCCTCCATTTCACACACATTGCATGCAAAATTTTGTTTGAGATGTCATCGGCACATATTCCCACAAATACATTCACAAAATCAACCCCCCTCCCCAAAACAAAAAACACTCACGAATGCACAAGCAATTTGTCTAGGTTTGTATCTCTTACACACACACGTAGGTGGGGGACGTGCATGAAGAGAAGAGGTACACGCACGGCGCATGTACTCCCATTTCTTTCCCAGCCACACCCGCGCGGGTACACGGTGGAGCTCACTTCTGTACGAAAAGGCAGCCCACGTGGTAATTTGACACGTGTACTGGTTGTCCACTAGTTGGAGGGAGGATCGTCTACCATGGGTGAACAAACAAATTGCGACTTGATGCGTTATGTTAAAAAAGAGGCAAACCATGTGGGGCCTACTTTAGAGGCAAGGCTCTATACACCGGAGTACTTTTGATGTGTCCCATCAACTCGCAGAACGAGGAGAAGCTTGCTTAGTATGCCATCTCCCCTGCCCACGGACGTGGTGTCTCGTAGGATGAGGTGAAGCTTGCTTACTAGTAGTAGTATTGTACGCCTTACGCCCGCTCCCTCGCCCACGCGCGCGGTGGCTCACAGGACGAGGAGAAAATTTTACTACTCCCTCTGTTTACTCCTCGTCCCTACTACCTTGGTTAGAGAGATTATCATATTGTTTGGAATATATATGTCCTTTAGTAGATTTCAATATGAACTACTAGTACACACTACAAAAAAATACACTTCCTGTCACAGTAGGTCACGTTTTTCTGTCACGCATGTACATCCATGACAAATTTATGATAGAATCAAGATAGTCATACCTGTGCTGTCGTAGAAGTGTTCCATTACATTACCAAAATTATCATCACGGAAGTGTCCACTTTCATGACGATAAATCGCGCGTCACAGAAGTGCTTTCATCAAGGGTGACCGACACGTGGCATCCACCATAACGGAACGCCGTTAAGCTATCGGGTCCGGTTTTGGATCTGATAACCCGTTAACAGCCCCAACCAATGGGGATTTTCCACGTGTAAAATCATCATTGGCTGGAGGGAACACGTGTCGGCTCGCCGTTGGGACAGATGTCATCCACTCATTGGACCCAAAGCGCCTATGATACGTCGACATGTGGCACGACCCAACAGAGGCCCATTCCTATGAAAAGGCCGGCCCATTTGACTTGGTCAAAAGGTGGCGGGCTGGCCCATGGCAAGCCTGTTAATGGCTTGTTCGCATATAGCCCATTTACAGCCCACTAACCTAGGGCCCGTTTACGGCCTATCCGAATTAGGCCTAGTAGCGTCATCTGGGCCGTCCAATATAATTCCAGCCCGTTTTAACTTCCGGCCCATGTATGGCCCATGACGTCTTTTGGCCCATATCAGGCTCTTAGTAACCCTCGGCCCATTAACGGCCCGTGGTAAAACTGGCCCGTAATGAATAGTGTATCACTTTATACCCATTAACGACCCATTATACCATTGGGCCGTTTCCAGCCCATGTTATCTTTCGACCTTCTCAGGGCCCATTTATTCTTGGGCTCATTTCCAGCATTCGTTTACTTACGGCCCGTTACAGTCCTTTTCTGCTTGTGGGGCCAATTCAGCCCATGGATACAGTCGGCCCGTTTGTGGCCCGTTAATCTGTTGGGCCATTTTCATAGCATCATCAAATATGTCCGATTAACGGCCCGTTATGGTCAGCCCATAAAACGTACGATTTCCACTCTAGCCCGTTTACGGCCCCTTATACGGCCTGTACAAGGCCCATAGATGAGACGACCCGTAGAAGGCCCATTGACCCGATGGCCAACAGAAGGCCCATTGATCTGAAGGCCCATGGATCCGTTGGCCCATGGAAGGCCCATGGATCCAACAACCGATAGAAGGCCCACAGGTCCGACAGCCCATAGAAGGCCCACGAATCCGACGCCCACAGAAGGCCAGGGATCGTCCGTCCCGTAGATGGCCCATGGAACGTGTGGCCTGTTGAGGGCCATGGTCACTACAATGTTTGGGCGAGTTGGCCCCCGTTTGAACGATATAGCATATTCAAAGAATTATCCTACTCTATACTATCACCTCTAAAAAACATACACTATACGATAAAGAGACTAAGGCATAGAAACATAGAATAATCCTACACTATACAATAAAGGAATTACAGCCGATTATACCCACTGGGCATTATGGTTCGGCACCTGTTGGAGTAATGGGCCACGGGTAGGCTAACCCGAAGCCCATAACCTTTCAAGACATCGGGGCAGGCTGCGCCCCTCAAGACCACAGGGCGAAGAGCCGCCTCCTGGGGAGTCTACGGCAAGACGGCCGACTGCCCGCTCACGGCCGAGTCCCAGGGGCGACTTCCAGAGAAGCCGGCTTTGGGGAGTCGGCCGGCGACTCCAACAACCCGTGACCTCATCGAGCGGGACAGGGCAGGGGCGTAGCTACAATGAAGCCCACTCCCCGCCCCTTACCAAGGGTAGTCATGGCTACAGCGTGCCGTACTAGGGAAGATCTCCCTGCGGCGTGGCACTGTTGCCCAGCCGGCCCTGACATCAGCATCACCGTACCTGGTCCTGCGCCCACGACGGCTTGTCTGTATGGCCTGGAGGCAGCGGGGCCCACTAGTCAGCGAGACCTCGGGAGACGGCGGGAGAACCGCCAGTCGGACCCGTCGGGAGTCGGCTCGGGGGAGTCGGCCGAGCCCTCCCCCGGGGCCCGCGCGCTATTAATTAAGAAGAGATGGGGAGTGGCCATAGTGATCGCCCGCCAGGCGGAGGGGCTGTTGCCACGACCCCATGACCGAGCTTGTGTCATCAGGAGCACGGCTACAGTAATCAGCAGCCGGCAAGACCTGCCCGCAGCGGAGGCGGCCTGTTGGCTCCTTACCAGACCAGTCGGCGGAGAAGCCGGAGGTCGGAGGCACTGACGGCTGGGGCCGTGCCCAGTCGAATTACCATTGTACCCCCGGGGGGTAGGCCTATATAAACCCCCCAAGGCACCCATGCAAAGGGTTGGATCCCAGTAGTTCTACACCACACCAGATCGAGGGAGAGAACTAGCCTTTCCCTCTCCCACCACCAGACCCAGCTCAAGGAGCAACCGTGTAAACACTTGACCATAGTGATCATGCGGAGACCCCGCAGAGCAGCAATAGGGGTGTTATCTCCCCGGAGAGCCCCGAAGCTGGGTAAGATTCGCCGGCGTGCATGTCTTCGCCTCATCCCGTTTCCAGGCACCGACGACGTTCTACTCGCCCCCACCATGATAAGCCATCCGTTGGCATATGTCGCACCCAACCCCCGACATTTGGCGCCCACCGTGGGGCATGGTGCACCGCCGTCCGAAGATCTGTTCTGGACGGGAACCCTTTTCCTCCCTGGCGAGCGCAGCCAGCCAGGCACGCCAGACGAAGTTTGGGTCGACGCGCTGCGCAGCGTTGAGATCGCCTGCGCCGCCAGCTCCTTGGCCGAACTTGTCAGCGAGGTCCGCCTCTCCGACGAACCTGCGTCCAACGCAGGCGCGGGCGGCCCCGAAAGCCTCCTCGCGGGCCTCCTCGATCAACTCCACGTTTCCGGCGAGCTTGCCGTAGACTTGGAGTCCGTAGGCTCCACCGACCCGTTGCTGGTCGCCTCCGACACCGCGTCGGTTGACGCGTTCCCCACCAACGTGGTGGTCTACGACGAACCTCTCCCCCACACGGAGAGTGATGGAAGCACCGTCACTGAGGTACTGGTCATCAGTCATGACGAGTCCCCTGGCAGAGGGGCGCCCGACTCACTCGGCGCGGCGCTGCAAGACATAGCTGCGCCCATTCCGGAAGATGCTGACGCAGAGACGTTAGAAGCGCGCCGCCTTCAGCTTGTTGAAGGCGCAAAGAAGCTGACCAGCATGAGACGCTTGTCAGAAGCTTACCAGCGGGAGATGGATCGCGCTGTTGGCGGCTCGCCGACCCCGGCAGGGCCCAGCCGCCTTGGCAAAGTTCAGCAGCGCGGCGTAGCCATCGCCAGCCTGTTTGGGGCTAGCCGCCCCGTGTATGCCACGCCAGCGGAGAACATCCGAGCCGCCCAGGCAGCGGTGGATCAGCTGGACAATTTCGAGGGCGAAGAGCGCCGCCTCATGATGGAGCGAGTCCAGCGGCTCCTCGACGCGGCCGCCGCGTAGAACGAGGCCGGCTGCCGCACGGAGGCGCCGCAGCGGCCAAACGACGACCCGCGCCGAGATCAAGGCGTGACGTCTCGGACGCCGACTGGCGGTGCCCGAGGAAGAAAGGACAAGGAGCCGGCTGTCAGCCACAGTCGGACTCGGATTACCATAGAGCGCGACCGAGATGGCCGCCCGAGAGCAGTGGAACGACGGGACGATTGTCCGCCTCCTCCTTCCCTCAAGGAGAGGCGAGTCTCCCCGCCGCCTGTTGACCATCCGACTCTCGGTGACCGCCTTGGCCGCCGAGAGGGAGTTGGAGAGAATGACGCCCGCCACCGGATCGACCGACTTCACTGGTCCCTGGCGCTGGAAGAAGAAGATGAGCTGGGTCCGCCTTGTTTCGGGCCCCGCATTCGGGACGAGCCCTTTCCCACAGGGTTCACGCTCCCAAGAGACACGCCCAAGTATACCGGCTCCATGAAGCCGGAAGACTGGCTAGTCGACTACTCCACGGCTTTCAGCATAGCAAACGGCAACAAGCATGTCGCCGTAAAGTACGTTCCGCTCATGCTCCAGGGCACAGCCCGGACATGGCTAAACAGCCTAAAGCCCCGCAGCATCAATAGCTGGATCGACTTCACTGAAGCATTCGTCCGCAACTTCACCAGCACGCACAAGCGTCCTCCCAAGCCTCGTCAACTCTCCTTGTGCGTGCAAGGTCCTGGCGAGTCGACTCGCGACTACCTCACGCGTTGGGCTGAGCTCCGGAACTCTTGCGAGGGCGTGCACGAGGTGCAGGCCATCAAGTACTTCACAGCCGGGTGCCGAGAAGGCACCCTCCTCAAGCACAAGCTCCTCTGCGACGAGCCAGAAACCCTTGACGAGCTGCTAATCATAGTGGACAAGTACGCTACGGCCGACTCCTCCATGAAGACGGAAATTCAAATCAGCACGACTGGTAAAGTAGCTCCTCCGGCTCCAAGAACTCCGGCGGCGGACGCCGGCCGGCGACAACAGCAGGGCAACAACAAGCGCAAGGCCCCGCAGCCGGCTTCCAGCAGCCGGCAGGTCGCGACCGTCGAAGCCCAGCAGCCAGAAGAGCAGCCTCCGCCCAAGCGACAGAAAGGCGGCAAGCCGAACTGGTTGCCGGCCTTCTCCTACGAGCAGACCTTGGATGGACCTTGCAAGTTCCACAGCGGCGCGAAGCCGTCGAATCACACCACCCGGAAGTGCCACTGGCTCACCAGGATCGCCAAGGGAGACGGCCTCCTGCCACCCCCGCCTGCTGGGCAGCCGCCTCCGCCTCCGCCCCAGTAGCCGGCAGTCAGGCCAGTCGGCGTAGTACAAGACGAATACCCTGAAGAGCACGGAGCCTACGTGGTGTTCACCAGTGTGGCTGATGATCGACGCAGTAGGTGGCTGCAGCGACAAGAGGTGAACGCAGTAGCCTCAGAGACGCCAGAGTTCATGCACTGGTCTGAGAGGCCCATCAGCTGGAGCAGGGCTGACCACCCAGAAGTGATGCCGAGTCCGGGTCCTACGCCCTGGTCCTGGACGCCACCTTTGCCATGGACAAACGGGCCGCACGTTTCTCGCGAGTTCTGATAGATGGGGGCAGCAGCATCAACATCCTGTACAAGGACACCATGGAGAAGTTAGGAATCAAGCAGAGACAGCTTCAGAACAGCCGGACTGTGCTCCACGGCATTGTTCCTGGGCTTTCCTGCTCACCAATCGGCAAGATCCTGATTGACGTCCTCTTTGGGGACAAAGATCACTTCCGAAGAGAGTCTGTTTGGTTTGAGGTAGTGGACCTTGAGAGCCCGTACCATGCGCTACTTGGCCGGCCCGCCTTGGCCAAGTTCACGGCGGTCCCCCACTATGCCTACCTCAAGATGAAGATGCCCAGTTCCAAGGGAATTCTGACTGTGGCCGGCGACTACCGGAAGTCGTCCGCTTGCGCGGCCGAGAGCAGTCGGCTGGCCGAGTCCCTGGTGATTGCAGCCGAGAAGTGACTCCTTGAGCGAGTTGTGGCGATGGCCGGCAAGCAGCCGGAGATATCACCCGACCCGAAGGAGTCGGAAGCCGAATGATCGTTCAAGCCGGCCAAAGAGACAAAGAAGATACCCTTGGATCCGGAGCACCCAGAGAGGTACGCCGTCGTAGGTGCAAACCTCGACAGCAAATAGGAAGGTGAGCTTGTCGATTTCCTCCGTGAGAATCGGGACATCTTCGCATGGTCTCCCAAGGACATGCCAGGTGTACCGACGGATTTCGCCGAGCACAAATTACACGTCCGATCTGATGCAAAGCCGGTCAGGCAGCCCCTGCGCCGCTTATCAGAAGAGAAGAGAAGAGTTGTCGGAGAAGAGATAGCCCGACTCCTAGCAGCCGGCTTCGTTATGGAAGTTTTCTTCCCAGAGTGGCTAGCAAATCCGGTCCTGGTGCTAAAGAAGAACAAGCAATGGCGAATGTGTATTGACTACACGTGCCTCAACAAGGCCTGCCCCAAGGACCCATTTGTTCTGCCGAGAATTGATCAGGTGATAGACTCCACAGCCAGATGCGAGCTGTTGAGTTTCTTGGATGCGTACTCAGGATATCACCAGATCAAGCTGAACCCGGCTGACAGATTGAAAACCGCCTTCATCATGCCGTTTGGAGCATTCTGCTACCTCACCATGACGTTCGGCTTGAGGAATGCTGGCGCCACCTTTCAGCGTTGCATGCAGAAGTGCCTCCTCAAGCAGCTCGACAGGAACGCCCACGTTTACGTGGACGACGTGGTGGTGAAGACGGAGAAGCGAGGAACATTGCTGGAAGACCTCAAGGAGACCTTTGAGAACCTGCGTCGGTTCCAAATCAAGCTCAACCCCGAGAAGTGTGTCTTCGGAGTACCAGCCGGCCAGCTGCTAGGTTTCCTGGTCTCTGAACGCGGCATAGAATGCAACCCAGTAAAAATCAAGGCGATCGAGAGAATGGAGGTACCTAGCAGACTGCTGGATGTGCAGAAGTTCACCGGCTGCTTGGCGTCCATCAGCCGATTCATCAGTCGGCTGGGCGAGAAAGCTCTCCCCTTATACCAACTCATGAAGAAAACCACTTTTTTCGAGTGGAACCATAAGGCAGACGAAGCTTTCCACCAGTTAAAGAAGATGCTGACTACTCCACCCGTCCTGGCGGCTTCGACTCCCAAGGAACCTATGCTCCTGTACATCGCCGCCACCAGCCGAGTAGTCAGCACAGTCATTGTAGTAGAGCGCAAGGAGGAAGGCAAGGCGCTACCTGTCCAGAGACCAGTATATTACCCGAGCAAGGTACTGTCGACCTCCAAGCAGAACTACCCCCACTACCAGAAGATGTGCTATGGCGTGCACTTTGCTGCCAAGAAATTGAAGCCTTACTTTCAAGAGCATCCAATCACGGTGGTCTGCACGGCTCCACTTGCCGAGATCATCGGTAGCCGAGATGCCTCTGGTCGAGTGGCCAAGTGGACCATAGAGCTGGCTCCTTACACCATCTACTACCAGCCCCGCATCGCCATCAAATCACAAGCATTGGCCGACTTCCTTGTCGACTGGGCCGAGACCCAGTACCTGCCTCCAGCGCCTGACTCCACCCATTGGCGGATGCACTTCGACGGCTCCAAGATGCGCACCGGCTTGGGAGCCGGCATCGTCCTCACCTCTCCCAAAGGCGACAAGCTCAAATATGCACTGCAAATCGATTTTCCCGCCTCCAACAATGTGGCCGAGTACGAGGCGCTCATTCACGGGCTCCGGCTTGCCAAAGAACTTGGCATCTGCCGGATCCTGTGTTATGGCGACTCGGACTTAGTGGTCCAGCAGTCATCTGGCGACTGGGACGCGAAAGACGCAAACATGGCGAGCTACCGTTTCCTCGTGCAGCAACTCAGCGGGTATTTCGAAGGGTGCGAGTTCCTCCATGTGCCAAGAAATGACAACGACCAAGCAGACGCATTGGCACGAATCGGCTCTACCCGCCAAGAAATACCATCTAGCGTCGCCCTTCAACGCCTCCTCAAGCCGTCTGTCAAGCCTTCACCAGAATTAGACTCCATTTTTGTGCCGGCTCCTCCCGAAGACGGCGGATCCGACTCCAGAGTTCTGGCAGTCAGAACGGGGACTTTGGCGGGCGACTCCAAAGCTGCCACAGTCGAGCCTGGCCCGGGAACTGCGGTGACAGACTCGAAGATTCCAGAACTCGGCCCAAGGACCGAGCCAGTCGGCCTGGGGACTTCATCAGCCCAGCAAGCGGCTGTTGACTCCAGCCCGCCGCCTCCCAGCCCAGCCGCCCTCGTCCAAGTTGCAGTTCTGGTAGTCGAAGAAATAGCAGCACCCTCATGGGCCCAGGCCATCCTCAAATTCCTGGTGAACAAAGAACTACCAACTGATGAGACCTTAGCTTGGCAAGTACAATGCCGGGCAGCAGCCTATACCATAATCAACAGAGGGCTGGTCAGGCGCAGCGTCACTGGTGTCTACCAGCGCTGCATAGAGCCAGAGCAAGGCTAGGCGATCCTCAAAGACATCCATCAAGGCGAATGTGGCCACCATGCGGCTTCAAGAGCACTCGTCGCCAAAGCTTTTCGGCACGGTTTATTTTGGCCGACTGCCTTGGAAGAGGCCAAGGAGTTGGTCCAAAAATGCAAAGGGTGCCAGAAGTTCAGCTCCAAGCCGCACCAGCCGGCTTCCGCGCTCAAGACCATCCCTATCGCTTGGTCTTTCGCAGTTTGGGGTCTAGACATGGTGGGACCATTCAAAACAGCACGAGGTGGTCTAACTCACCTACTTGTCGTAGTGGACAAGTTCACCAAGTGGGTGGAAGTGAAGCCAATTAAGAAACTGAATGGTCCGACTGCCGTGACCTTCATCACCGATATCACAATTCGGTACGGTATACCACACATCATCATCACCGACAACGGCACAAATTTTGCCAAAGGCGCCTTGGCCCGTTTCTGCGCAACACAGGGCATCCGACTGGACCTAGCGTCCGTCGCCCACCCGCAGTCAAACGGCCAAGTGGAGCGAGCAAACGGCCTCATCCTGTCCGGCATCAAGCCTCGGTTGATCGAGCCGCTAGAGTGCTCGGCTGGCTGCTAGCTTGACGAACTGCCAGCCGTCCTCTGGAGTTTGCGCATGACTCCAAACAAGTCAACCAGCTTCACGCCCTTCTTCCTCGTCTACGGTGCCAAAGCCGTCATCCCAACAGACATAGAGTTCGACTCCCCACGAGTCACCATGTATACCGAGGAGGAAGCAGAAGAAGCATGACAAGATGGCGTCGATTTGCTGGAAGATGGCCGGCTGTTGGCACTCAGCCGGTCCAGCATCTACCAGCAGAGCCTGCGCCGATACCACAACAGGAAGGTCAGGCCAAGATCTTTCCAAGAAGGCGACCTTGTACTCCGGCTGATTGAGCGAACAGCCGGCCAGCACAAGCTGTCGCCGCCTTGGGAAGGCCCTTTCATCATCAGCAAAGTACTAGGCAACGACTCCTACTACCTGATCGACGCTCAGAAGCCCCGAGCACGCAAGAGGGACGACTCCGGCAAGGAGACAGAGCGGCCATGGAATGCAAATCTTCTCCGAAGATTTTACGGTTGATGCAGTATGTACCACGCTACCCTTTGTATTAAAGTACCAAGACTTCAGGCCCCCTGAGACGAGCTCGGGGACTGCCCTCTTTTGTCTGTATGATAAAAATTATGCCTACAAGTATGTTACTCTTTGTCATGCCGCTTGGCACCAGGCTCGACAAGTCGGCCCGGGGACTTGCTGCCTTGCACTATGAAATGCTTCCTGCAGCCGGACAAGTAGTGTGTAACACCTAAGCCGTCTTCTGTCAGAAGCCGCAGCTCGCAGAGCGAATGTACGGTGGGCAGAGGTAAGGTAGAATGGGTGCTCGCTCGAAAAATGGCTAAGGACTCAAAAGCGTAAAACATAGCTCAAGATGGTTTCCAGCCTTTCTCGCAAACTGACTCTCGGAAAGTTAGATTGTCGTTTTCTATCCGATTTGCTCAAACAATCTTGAAATCGGCTAAGTACTTGCTTTCCCAAAGTAGCCTAGCACTTGACCCAGCAATAGTCCGCAGAAGCGGCTGTCTGATTGGCAAGACAGGCAACTAAGAGAAAGCGGCAAAGGAAAACAGCCAAAAGAACAATGAACAAGAAAAGATATATATATATATATATATATATATATATATAACATAGCCCCTTGGCCGAATTGTCGAGTAGAGGTTCAAAATACACCCCGCGGGTGGAATTGTGCGAATTAACAAGTTCTTCAAAAGACTACTGAAGCAGATAAAACAAAAGACACAGCGGCAGCCTGGGAGGTGGCAGACGGATTCGGGGGGTTGGAGGAGGCGCCAGCGTCAGGCGTCGGAGCGGTCGGCCAGCTAGTCTCGGCTTGATCGCTTCCGGCAGCAGTCGAGTCGGTCGCACGTGGCTCGTTGCTGGAGGCACGGTCGGGCTGAGGCTGGCCGTCTGCTCCGTCTTCTGGTGCCTCCGCCTCGCCTTCATCCTCTGCCTCGTCCTCCTCCTCGACGCTGGAGCCAATCACCTCCGCCGAGTCTTCGCCGTAGTCTGGGTTCATCCCAAACCACTCCGGCGGTACCTCCTCGCCGTCTTCAGACCGCTCGGGGACAAAGATGCTCGTGTCGGTGTACTCGACGATCGCTGCAGCACGCTTGACGAGGGCGTCTTCCAAGCCGCCAGCTCTGGCTGGGCCTCCGACCGAAGCGTGGCCAACCGGTCTA
The DNA here is from genome assembly GCF_003073215.2 of Triticum urartu. Taxonomy (NCBI): domain Eukaryota; kingdom Viridiplantae; phylum Streptophyta; class Magnoliopsida; order Poales; family Poaceae; genus Triticum; species Triticum urartu. The sequence goes on from NC_053028.1 coordinate 420,703,502, forward strand.
GATCCAGCCCCGGGTACCACGCCTTGACGAACTCCAAGGCCCGACGCGCTCCAGCCCGGGCCGAAGAGCCCTTCCAGGCCTCGAGGCGACCAGCCGCGACCTCCAACCAGTTGGCCGTCAGGCTGGGGGTGCGTGGAGCCTGCATATCCGGCCAAAGGGCGGAAATCGCCTGGGCAGCGACGCGCTGAATCCGGTGCAGCATCCGGAGAGCCGGCCGAAGGCGAGCCTCGATGCTCAAGATGTGCTCATCAAGAGTCCGGGGGCATCGGCGGCGATCTCCGCGCCCTCCGCCCTCCGACTTTCGCGATTGGCCTCGATGGCCTGGATAGCGGCCTGCTACTGCCCAGGGAAGAAGTCTGCAAAAGACACGAAGAAACAAAGAAGCAAGTCAAAAACCAGGAATCGGCACGATCTAAGTCGGCAGCTCGAAGAAAGAAAATAAAGAGACTCACCATCAACGATGTCTTCAATCTCGTGGAAGCCGGAGGACAGCAGCGCCTCCTTGTCAGACCAGGAGGAGCGCTCGCTCGCGAACTCGGCCAAGAGGGCGGTTTCCATCTCCTCCGCCTCCCGCTGCGACTTCGCAAGCAGCTCCTTCTGCTCTGCCAACTGAGTGGCCAGCAGATCGCGCTCTGTGGCGAGCCTGCTGCACTCCTCCCCCTTGGCGAGCAGGCGGAGTTGGCTTCGCTCAGCTGCTGTTGAAGAGCAGCATTGGCTCCTGAAGGAAAGAAAGAAAGACAACAGTCGTCAATAAAGAAGGTCGCCGGGGAGATCCGGCCCGACTGCTCAGCAATCGGCCCGAATCTCGGGGACTACAGCCCGCAGGTGCGCTAGCGTGCCCCCGCAGAAAGAAAAAAGAGGGAAGGACTTACTCCGGCTCTCCGCCAAGTCGGCGGTCCGCTTGCCCAGCTCTTCAACATTATAGTTGAAGGCAGTGACGCGGAGGTTGTGGTAATCCTGCAACAAGCATTTCAGACAAAGTTAGTACCCAGAAGTTCATCACTTGGAGTTCCGGGCCGCCTGCTCAGCAGCCGGCCCGAAACTTGGGACCTACACCCAGTGGGTGCGCTGGCGCGCCCCCACAGAGAGGAACAAGAAAAACAAAGGCCCAAAGAAAAGACATACTCGGACGGCTGCCCGCGACGCTAGGAACGCCTTGGTGTAGCTCTGGAGGGCGTCGCCCTCAGCGCGGAGCTTCGCCTGGACGTCCAGGAGCGCCCGGTTCAGCGGCACTGTGCCGCCTTCCCGCACCCAGCCAACAGGTGCGGCGCTCGTCGTTTCGGAGTCTGGAGCCACCGAGCTGGCGGCGCCGGCTTCCAGGGGGCGGGGTGCCGAAGTCTCCTTCTCCAGACGACGGCGCGCTGGCGAGCCGACCTGGAGGAGTAGCCTCGCCACGGCCTCGTCTTCGGTCGGCGGCACCGGAGGGTCCGCTGGCTGCTCGCCTCGCACACCTTTAGACGGCGGTGGCGGAACCTTCACGCCCGGAGTAGAGGGCTCGCCGCCTTCCCTCTCCTCCACGAGGTTCTCCCCGCCGGCTTCTCCAGTCAGCCCCGTGAACTCCGGGGGCGGCGGCGCAGAGTTCAGCGGGGTAACAAGCAAGGCCGACTGGCGGCGTGCGGCTTCCTCAGCCCGTTGTTTCGCCGCGGTGGCGGCTTAGGCCTCCGCTAGTTTTTTCTTAGCGGAGGCCTCCGCCCTGTCGGCCTCTGCTTTCTCCAGGCGGAGGGCATCGTCTTCATTGCGCTTCTCCTACGCATTCCGCTCCGTCGCCTCCCGGAGGTCGGCTGCGGGGTCTATCCGCCGAGTAGTGGCGGGCGTCTCCGCTGACCCCATGACGGAGGTGGCGGCGGCCCGCTCAAGAGAGAGGGGAGCCCTGAAGAAAGAGGGGTGAGCAGAGACTCAGACAAAACACGAAGAAAGAATAAACTTCGAAGTCATAATACTTACGCAGAGACCAACGGCGGCTTCTTCACTTCCTTACGGAAGCGGATGGCCTTCGCGGCTGCCTCGTCCCGCCGGGTCGCCGCAGCCGAGCCCTTGGGCTTCTTCGGCCGGCTGCCGAACAAAGTCGGCGCAGCCCGGCGCTTCTTCCCGCCGCCTGGAGCGCCCAACGCGGCAGAAGAGCCCGCGCCCGGCTGGCTGGCTCCTGGCCGACGGCGAGGGACGACTCCTCCCTCGGCGTCGTCTTCAGGCCAGTCGGTGAAGGTAGCCGAGGGCCTGAAGTCGCCTGTCGTCCCTCCTCCTCCCTCGGCGTTGTCTTCCAGAGCCCCCGCCCCCAGATCGGGGTCGTCGACGTCGCTCTCCGCCCGATCGGCGACGAACTCACGGGCCGGCCCCGAGGTGCCGGTTGGTGGGTCAAGAAGGGGATTCTAACCAAAAGCAGACTGATCAAAACAAAACTCGGCAAGAAGAAGACAATCCAAAGAAAGAAAAGAAAGGCGACTCACCACGGGCGGGGGGTTGGCGCGGGAGTACGGCTCCTTGCCGAATCGCCAGTCCCCCGGGAGCCTGTTGTCCGAGAGGTAGTTCACCATAAGGGCCACCTCTCCGTGAGGCATGTCCTTGGTGCACATCCGACTCGGGTCGCGTCCCCTGCTCATCTGGCACATTAGGTGAGGGCGGCCTTGGAGTGGGATAACTCGGTGCGAGACGAAGGCGGCCAGCAGGTCCGGACCAGTCAGACCCTCCGACTGCGTCAGCACTCGGAGTCGCGTGATGGCGCCGGCTCCCGCAGGCGTCAGCGACCTGGCCCGGTACGACCAGTTGGGCAGTCTGCCAGCCGGCGGGCCGGCTTCGAACGCCGGCAGATTGACCCAGTCGCCCCTCGTGGCGACGTTCCTGACGTAGAAGTAGGACCGCTGCCACATCTTCACCGACTTCAACAGCACGATGGAGGGGAAGTGGTTGTCGGCTCCTATCCTTCGCACGGCGATGAAGGCGCCGCACTGAGCCGGCACGCCCGCGGCCTGGGTGCCGAGCTTGGAGAAGAAGAACTCCCCCCAGAGCTCGAGGGTGGGGAGGACTCCGAGGAAGCCTTCACACAGAGCCACGAAGGCGGACAGCAGCACTACTGTGTTGGGGGTGAGGTGGTGCGGCTGGAGGCCGTAGAACTCCATGAACGACCGGAAGAAGCTGCTCGCCGGCAGCCCCAGCCCGCGCAGGCAGTGCGAGCGGAAGATGACCCGCTCACCCTCCTGCGGGGCAGGGGAAATCTCCCCATCCGGCGCGAGACACACGTGCACGCGGTCCTCGCCGGGAAGCCGATGGGTCCGGCGGAGGAACTCGATGTGGTCTTCATGGACTTCGGAACCGTCCCAGGTGCCGGAGCGCACCGAGGGAGGCGCGGCCGCAGAGGAAGAGATCATCGCGAGCTGTCACTGCGGTGATCGCCGGAGCTTGGGCGTGCGGTAGGGCGAAGAAGAGAAGAGGAAGCAGGAGAGCGAGGAGCTGCGAGGAGGAAGAAAGCAAGGGGTAGTGGGAAGGAGGGGCGCGCGTGCCCCCCTCTTCCCCCTACTTATAGCCCCATGGGCTGCGAAGCCGAGGGAGCAGACGTGGGGATTTACCGTGCCCGCAACCCCACGCCACCCATGATCCACGTAAAGTTACTACGTGCAGTAACTTCACGGGAATCCCAACCATCCACTGGGCCGCAGCGGATCCGCTCGGGCGCCGAGGCGCGGTAGTGGCGGGCCCCGCATACGGGCCTGTCTAGTCGCGCGCGTGGGCTGGCAGGATGGCCTGGCCACGTGCCCTCGTGTGATAGGCCAAGAACAGGCGGCGGCCTGGAAGCTTAGCTAGCATGCAGCTTGAAATCCTGCCGAGACGTTCGAACTACTGAGCAAGTCGGAATTGAGAGAGTCTGAGTTGGGTGAGTCCGACTCATTCTAGTCAGCCCGGCAGAAGTCAATCAAGACCGTGTGTTGAGCACCCGGAAAGAGAAACTGCTAAGGCTTCTCGGTCGATCGTCCGTGGTGCCTCACCAGCTTCGGGGACTACTGTCGGAGTAATGAGCCACGGGTAGGCCAACCCGAAGCCCATAACCTTTCAAGACATCGGGGCAGGCTGCGCCCCTCAAGACCACAGGGCGAAGAGCCGCCTCCTGGGGAGTCTACGGCAAGACGGCCGACTGCCCGCTCATGGCCGAGTCCCAGGGGCGACTCCAACAAACCGTGACCTCATCGAGGGGGACGGGGCAGGGGCGTAGCTACAATGAAGCCCACTCCCCGCCCCTTACCAAGGGCAGGCATGGCTACAACGCGTCGTACTAGGGAAGATCTCCCTGTGGCGTGGCACTGTTGCCCAGCCGGCCCTGACATCAGCATCACCGTACCTGGTCCTGCACCCACGACGGCTTGTCTGTACGGCCTGGAGGCAGCGGGGCCCACCGGTCAGCGAGACCTCGGGAGATGGCGAGAGAATCGCCAGTCGAACCCGTTGGGAGTCGGCCCGGGGGAGTCGGCCGAGCCCTCCCCTGGGGCCCACGCGCTATTAATCAAGAAGAGATGGGGAGTGGCCACAGTGATCGCCCGCCAGGCGGCGGGGCTGTTGCCACGACCCCATGACCGAGCATGCGTCATCAGGAGCACGACTAGAGTAATCAGCAGCCGGCAAGACCCGCCCGCGGCGGACGCGGCCTGTCGGCTCCGTACCAGACCAGTCGGCGGGCCCCAGCAGTCGGCGGAGAAGCCGGAGGTAGGAGGCACTGACGGCTGGGGCCGCGCCCAGTCGAATTACCATTGTACCCCTAGGGGGTAGGCCTATGTAAACCCCCCAGGGCACCCATGCAAAGGGTTGGATCCCAGTAGTTCTACACCACACCAGATCGAGGGAGAGAGCTAGCCTTGCCCTCTCCCACCACCAGACCCAGCTCAAGGAGCAACCGTGCAAACACTTGACCATAGTGATCATGCGGAGACCCCGTAGAGCAGCAGTATGGGTGTTATCTCCTCGGAGAGCCCCGAAGCTGGGTAAGATTCGCCGGCGTGCATGTCTTCGCCTCATCCCATTTTCAGGCACCGGCGACGTTCTACTCGCCCCCACCATGATAAGCCATCCGTTGGCATATGTCGCACCCAACCCCCGACAGCACCAGTGATAATAAAGCATACACAAACAACAAATTACATACACTGGGCAAATACAGCTCATACATCATGGACGCGCATCAACATAACTTACCACTTGTACTATAATCTCTCCAGAAAATAGGATTGGCCGGATTTAGATAGCACAAATTTCAGTCTGCAAAATCTCCAATTCCTTCGTTGTTACCTCAATGTCTTGTTTCATTTTTTTGACTCCTGCATCTAATACCTGCATGTCCAGTCTCAAAATGTTGATTGTACGTTCAGAATGATGTACACGTTGTCTTGCCACCTCTAGTTGATGCTCGAGAACATCAGCACATTCCAATTCCAATCCATAATCATTTGGTAACGGCCATGCCGCACTGCTCGCAGATCTTTGTGTTGATGTTACTTCATCCTGAAATGTTTCTGTAAGTACACATGACTAGGGCAAAAATATAGTTACAACAGTGAAGCGAGCAAGACAGACTATTTTGTATATGGAAAAACAGGACTAACAATAATGTTACACGTCATGAAGCATAAGCAGGTGATATTTTAAAAATTATAAAAATGCAGTCTGTCCAGCCTGCATACAGAAATCTCTCTTAGCTCACCAAAGGAGCATGATGTTGGGGCCCAATCCAAAACACAGACAAGTTACAAATTTAGACAGCACATTGCGTAGAAGTAAGCAAGCAGTTAGCCATTCTGTAGCTCAATTAAAGTCTTAGGGAGCATAATGAACAGCAGAGGATTTCATACAAACATACTACAGCAAGCAAAACTATGCAATCATTAGCCTAGTATAAACTAGATTGTGAGCCTCATTCAATAATAGTTGGTTAATAGACTTCAAAGCTTCTGGCACACTTCGACAGAGTAATTAAATAGTAAGGCCTTTAATTATGTTAACTAATAGTTATACAAGTACCCAACATCAGGCATCATTCTTTGGGCATCTCATTAACTAAGGACAAATAAAGCAATTGAAAAGAGCAAATTAACTATGCCCGAAACAAACATGGAATTGAATTGTTGAGTTGGATACAGTGACTTACCTTAACAGGTTGAAGAGGCTCAGCGCAGCTCCTACTTCTCTTGCAAGGCTCCTTCCTAACATCTTGTACTTGGAAATCCTCAATCTTAGCTTCATTGCACCCCCTCTGCAAGGTGACACAAACTAGTTACTCGTCACCTTGGAAGATAAATATGCATAATTTCCAGTCTATGAACACAAAAGGATGAGATTATAACAAAACAACACCACATAATGAAACATGCCGCATCTCTTGCACTTGCACACTATGAAATGAGCATTTACTATGTCTGCATTATGTAAAAACTAGGCATACCTTTGAACTGGATCTCCAGGTACTCTTGGAGAGCCTACATTAGTGTACAGCCAAACCTTTTATGTCACCTATGAGTTAGAAAAGGCCCCACTACAGCAGCCCTTAGTGTTTAAATCGTTGACAAGCTCTGTTAGAATGTTAGGTCAAGAACAACAAGTAATCAAAGCAAACAGTCCTAGTATGGCCGGCTGATGCAAACAAGCAATTGAACAGATGTGTGAGCAAATCTTACATATCAAGAAAAGAAGCAAAGAAGGAGGCTTAAAGACCATCACTTGACTGACCAGATTTAAGGGGCATTTAAACATCATGTGCAACATATGAACTAACATAGACATTGCATATTCCAGATTCTACAATGGAATGCACATGTATTAGGTTATGCCATGTATGATGATGCCAAAATGTACACTATATCAGGCAGGAGTGATTCATCATTGCACACACAATTGAATTGTAGGTTAAGGGCCAGTTCTATTCCGCCTTTTCAGGGCTTATTGTCAAAATAAGCCATAAAATATGTAAAGAAGTCATTTTTGAGTTATGGGCTTGGGCTTAACTAATTTCGCTTTGGAGGGGGGTGTTTCGGCTAGAACCTCACTAAAAATTGAAGGGAAGGGGAATAGTGAAATGACTCTGTTGTCTGCCTATATTGCACTCAAAATGCAACTGGTGACGCCCGCGTCACACCTCACCCTCAAGTAAAAACAAACACACAAGCATGCATTGCCCTGCCTGCTTGCATCTCCTCTCCCCTTTCCCTCTACCTCGATCCCCTACCTGCAGCACTAGGGTTCCTCCAGCAAGCTGTCGCCACTAGTCCCATCTGGCCTGGTCCTCGACGATGTTCCGTCCAGCTAGGCTACATGGCCGGCGGGTAGGGGCAACTCTCCCTGGCTGCTCCTCCCTCTGGTGCCGCCCCTCATTCTCATGGTCTCCAGCAGCTGCTCCACTGTGGTTCGTCCAACACACTACTCCGGCAGGCGCTGCACAACTACGGCTGATGCCACACTGCGGCAGAAGGCACCTTATTCCCCCTCCCCACCTCCCAGGCCGTGGCCTTGAGGTGCTGTTGAAGGATGAGCTCATCCAACAAGGTGAGGATCTCCTATGATTTTTTGCCAAATTTTCATTCTGATCCACTATACGATGAATTGCTATGAGTTGCTTCTGCTGCTGCTATATGATGCATTGCTATGAGCTGCTCCTACTGCTGCTATATGATGAATTGCTATGAGCTGCTGCTGCTATATGATGAATTGATGTGAGCTGCTGCTGCTATATGATGAATTGCTATGAGCTGCTGCTGCTATATGATGAGTTGCTATAAGCTGCTCCTGCTGTTGCTGTATGATGAATTGCTATGAGTTGCTCCTGCTGATGCTATATGATGAATTGCTATGAGCTGCTCCTGCTGCTGCTATATGATGAATTGCTATGAGCTGCTCCTGCTGCTGCTATATGATGAATTGCTATGAGCTGCTCCTGCTGCTGCTATATGATTAATTGCTATGAGCTGCTCCTGCTGCTGCTATATGATGAATTGCTATGAGCTGCTCCTGCTACTACTATATGATGAATTGCTATGAGCTGCTCCTGCTGCTGCTATATGATGAATTGCTATGAGTTGCTGCTGGTATATGATGAATTGCACACTGCTGCTGCTGTATTGAGTTGCTATGAGCTGTTGCTGCTATATGATGCTTTCAGGTGGTGCTGCTATATGATAATAACCAGCCACTTGGACCATCGAATTTCAATAAATAATTGTTATTCATTTAAATGTGGGCCATGCATTTTTCATTTAAATTAGGCAATGGGATCTCTATGGAAAATATTGACCAAAGTAGATTGTGCCAAGTAGATGGTATCTTTGTATTTGCATTTTGAGCAAATAGTGATGGTCTATTTTCCTATCATATTAATTGCTGCACTGGGTTCAATTTGTGATGTTTGCAAGTCAAATTAATTTTCATATGGGCAGCAAAATGAAAAAATATAATGCAATCTAGACTTTTCACTATCATACCAAAGATAAGCTGAAAACGCAATGAAAAGAACTGGTTGGCTTATTACATGGAGCTTATATTCACAGGTGCTTATTTTCTTAGGATAACTCGTAATAACTGACCCTAAGAAACTTGGCCAATAGAACTGACATACAAATAACATGTCACGATGATTGCAATGGAGGAGTGACGTACCATAGCACACTGTATAGTCTCATCGCTGGCTCTCCTTTTTTTGCGATGTTCCATGAAATTGCCACATACATCTTGTACTTTTTCATTGTGTAACCCAATTTGCAAGTTGGCACGGCTAATTTCAGACATCTCTATATGATAATACATTGCATATCCCTTGCGCATATATAAACCACCAATTAATGATTGTGTGCGTAGCATAAACTAGCAATGACTTTGTGTGCTGGACTAGCAGGCACTCTAAGGGAGCCTAATGTAGTGTACTGGAATTCCTACATGCCACCTATGATTTTGCGTAATGTACTGCCTCTATTCCTAAATATATGTGTATGTAGAGATTCAAGTATGGACCACATACAGATTTATATAGATGCATTTTCGAGTGTAGATTCACTCATTTTGCTCCGTATGTAGCCTATAGTGGAATCTCTAGAAAGAATTATATTTACGAACAGAGGTACGAGGTACTATCATGTATGACATCTACATATCTAATTTAGCAGCCAGTAGTAGAAATCATTGTCTACACAAAGGGATTATTGGTCGAAAATCCTAGCAAAGCACGCAGGCAGGCACAGAACAATACAAGAGAGAGAGAGACACGCTTACAAGATCATAGCAATGCCTCGGTCCAGGATCTTGGTTGGCCAAGCTATTAGATCCAGAAGAAACATCGTCCTTGTAGTTTTTGCCAGCTGCATAATAGGTAACAGCGACCTGTTAGTATATTTGAAGTACATCGGGCAGGTTATGCTGGACGGGTTTAAAGGTGACAAGTACCTAGGCCGTGGCAGGTGCTTGGCATCTTGCCGGATGGTGGGAATCAGGTTAGAAACGTCAAGGGTGATGATGATGCGCTGGCTGTCAGGATCTGGTAAGGAGATCTAGAACCGTCGAGTAGGGTATTTGTGGAGCGGCTCCGGTAGGGTGGACTACGGTGTGGGCGAAGCGGATCTGTGGACGAGGGTGTAGGTGAAGCTGCTCCGGTGGTTGGGTTAAGGATGGTGTCGACGATGCGGATCTGCGGCCGTGGACGGGGCGTCAGAAGCTGCTCTGGTAGGTTGGATGAGGGTGCGAGGAAGCGGATCAGAGGCCGTGGACTTGTGAGTTGGCAAAGCGGCCCCGATAGGGTTGAAAATGGTATAGGTGAAGCTACTCCGGTGGGATTGACGATGTTGTCGGCGAAGCGGCTCCGGTAGGGTTGAGGAAGGTGTCGGCGAAGAGGATCAGAGGCCGTCGACGGGGGCGTCGGTGGGGTGGCTCCGGGGGTGTGTGGATGAAGCGTCTCCGGTGGGGAGTACGAATAAGCCGCTGCAGATGCGTTGCGGTTGACGAGAGTACCGGCGAAGCAGATCCAGCACCGTGGACAAGGCCGGCACTGAATGGGTTGTCGCACAGTGGTGGATGAGCAGTCTACTTGTTTCTAGGGGAGGTGGGAGGGGTAGATGCGGCCGCAGAAGTAGATCCGGCGAGGTGGACGCCGCTGGCAGTGAATGGGCTCTAGTATGTCGGTGGATGAGCAGTCTAGGGTTTCGAGAGGGGAGGGGAGAAAGGCCGATGAAGTACGTACGACGTGATGTGAGATGCTCTGGTGCTGTGGAGTTAGTCGTTTTTGTGGGAGGGGGAGAGGAAATGGGGGTGCCGTGTAGTGTGGGGAACCGGAAGTTACCAAAGCAGCCCCGACCTATTGTGTAGATGAGGGCGGTATTGTAACTGTTGGTCTCCGTGCACCAAGGACAAAAGGGGAATTTCGCATGCTAAAGACTAAGGTGGCGGAAATTTTAGAAGGAGGCGGGAGATTTTGCCGCCCGCGGGATCATTCGTATCCAGTTTCAACTAATTTTGGACCGTGCTAGCGGGAAGGTCATGCGAGACTGTGTACATGGGGCACGCGTCAGCAGTTAATAGCTGGTGTGTCCACCCCAAAAAAAAGACAATAACTCGGGATGATGTGCCGATAACTTGGACGTTGACATGGGCGCAGCTAATCGTATGGGTGTAGTGGCGCGTTCACAAAAAGGGATCAAACACTCAGCCTATGTATTTCTCGTGTAAATAGATAATTTGGTGCAATTGGTTATTTACTTTAAACATAATGCATTGATGTGTTAGTGTAGAGGCGCACAAAAAGAAATGGATATTGTAGTCCGCTACTTAAAAGTGTTACCTCATATGATTACATAGCCTCCATTTCATAAATTGCGTACCCTTGAATTCATATATGAATATTACATATATTACTTCATAATATAACCTTAAATCATCCAAGACTAATGATTTTGAATGCAAGAGTAACAATGGTGCATGTACATGATAGCTACATTGGTTGTTTGAAGAAACATCACTGTAACTTTGGCATGCACAACTGAAAAGGTTTATTTAAATAGAAAAAAAATGTGATATGTGAGTGTCCAATCTTTATAGCGTTGAATCGATATTGTACCTTTGGCCACGATACGAAGTAGATATTGATTTATGTTCAAGCGATGCACGTTCACGATCGCTAGATAGTGATACGTGAATGAATTGTGCAATCTCTCTCACACGCATACATATCTCATTTCCCTGTGGTCATCGGAATCACACACGCGCACTTCGTGTATTTCTCTCCCCCGTCAAGGTTAGAATTCGTCTTTCTACCCCATCCTACATGTCTCTCACACAGAAACACACACGCTCTCTCTGTCGAACATGCCCACCCCTTTAATTCCGCCCACCCATAGCCACTAATGTCTCAAAGTATAATAATGTCTCTCACACATATGCCTAAGATTAACTCGAGTTCCAGAACCATATGAATACATACAATGGGATTCCAACAGAGCACCTTTTGTTTTGAGATTTTGCTCTCTCTCTCTCCCACACATTGTTTCTCGCTTCATTTTTTCCAGCACTTGCATGCACACAATTTTGTTTATCTTCGTGATGCTTTAAGTATGCCTCGCACAAATGCTATCTACCTATCCCTTAATATAGCTAGATATGTGTCACACAAACTCCTTCTCCCTAATAGCAAGATGCCCATGCGTTGCACCGAACATCAAGATGCATTTGTATGATTAGTTTATCTTGTGGGAGAAAAGGATGAACGAGGGAATGCCTTATTTGAAAATGCGGAGAGGGGTGTGGGTATCTTTTTGCAAAATTGCCACAATTTCCTTCCTATCCTTCGGGTATAAACCGAATGGCCTATATTGCAGGATGGCAGGAACACCATCATCACCAACTCTGTTTTTTCTAAGAGTAGGGATATTTAAGTGTCACTGCCCCCCCACCCCTGCCCCCCCGACACACACATACACACACACTCGCTAGTTGTGCCTCTATGCCTACCGCGCACACTCTCGATACGTCTTTCTCTCCCTCCCCCTCCCCCACCCCCAACAATGACAACAGAAGGGTGACAACTTAATCTGATCGTAATCTGTCAATTGGTTTCTCTCTCGAACATTGTATCTCTGTGCCTCGCTCAGTAGCCCCCTCAATATGTAGGCTTCTCGCGCGTGCACAGCTGTAGTGACGATGATGCTGAACCCAGTGTGCCTCGTTTTTACTGGCCTCATGTGATAGTTTTCACCCTGATTTCTGTTAATTAACAAGGCAACCTTTTCTTTGTTACTACTAGTGAATCCGAAATCGTTCGGGGCAGACATAAGATATATCACTTCAACCCAATTATCGTAGTAACTATTTTAAAAGAAACTAGCTAGATGCCCGTGCGTTGCACGGAACATCAAGACGCATTTGTATGAGTAGTTTATCTTGTGAGAGAAAAGGATGAACGAGGGAAGGCCGTATTTGCAAACATGGAGAGGGGTGTGGGTATATTTTTGCAAAATTGCCATAGTTTTCTTCCTATCCGTTAGATATAAATCCGACGGCCTATATTGTAGGATGGCACGCACACCATCATCACCAACTCTGTTTTGTACTCCCTCCGTTCCTAAATATTTGTCTTTTTAGAGATTTCAACAAGTGACTACATATGGAGCAAAAGGAGTGAATCTACACTCTAAAATATGTCTACATACACATCCGTATGTGGTAGTCCATTTGAAATCTGAAAAAGACAAATATTTAGGAATGGATGGAGTATAAGAGTAGACATGGAGATATATCAGCAGCATGGTATACAACAAAAATGTGCTGGACTGGTTAGCGCCGGATGCTCGCAACGCGATGACATGAGTTCGAATTCTGTCTTTAACTTTAGATTTTTATATTATATATTACTTATTTAATATATACTTCGTTCGCTACTGTACTGACAGTGGAACCCACAGAGTACTTAGAATACAAGATTAAGGATGGACTTGTTTCTTTTTAACTTTCTGTGCAAAGCTGTAGCCACCCTGCAAGTCACGTGTACACTGTACATGCAATTAACTTTTTATAGAGGGACAATCATACACGCAATTAACTCAAATGGATTGGATGTCACTCTATTATTTCCAGCATAAGAGCATCTCCAACGGCAGCCGGCAAATTTCCTCCCGTTTCCTTCTGCGGAGGACGACATCAAACGCCAGCGGCATACATTTTCACAACTCTAACCAACTAGATGAAATTCGTGCAAACATGGACTGATTTCATATAAGCCTGAAGGATTTCGTATAAAAAAGTCGGATCTTCATATAAACATGATGGATTTCATTACATTTACATGAACTAAGCGGTGCCAATCCGACTATCTTGGTATAAGTAATACTCCCTCCGTCCGGAAATACTTGGGCCTCCTTTGGTTCATAGGGTAGGAATTTTATAGGAATAGGAAAATCATAGGAAGTGAGATGACATGCATCTTAATTCCTATAGAGAAAGAGATGCCATTTGGTCCATAGGATATGAATTTTTCCATTGAGTCTAGGCTAATGTTTTTTTCCTCCAAAATGTGAAGGATTGATTCCTATCCTACATGGGAATAGAAATCCATTCCTACAAACCAAAGGGCTTCAAAGGAATTTTTCCTTTGCAAATCCTAACCTATAGAATTCCTATGAAATTCCTACAAACAAAGGAGGCCTTGTGCTAGAAATGGATGTATCTAGACTTATTTTAGTTATAGATACATACACTTTGTCCATTCTTAGAACAAAAAATTCCCGCCAGCTGGAGAGGGAGTACATAATCTAAATGGCCGCTCGCGGATCCCTTTGTTTTCCTCATTTCTGGCAGACACTTTGCGGGGTCGACGAAGGTCCTCGGAAGAGACGAAGAAGCAAAGAAACCACCTGAATGCACAGTCGTCGCCTCGGCGGTGGCCTTCATGGGATCCAAGTGGCGGCGGCCTCCCGTGTTCTACTTCTCCTCGATGATGGCGGCGGCCACGGAGAAGCTGGCCACCGACTCGTCGCTGTCCACGCACCCGGCTCCTGTCTCCGCCTACATGGCGCTGCCGCAGGCACGGGAGGCGCGCCCACAGACACGGGAGGCGCGGTACGACGTGGCAACGACGATGCCCGTACCGGTGTGCTCGCCGCCGTGCCGGCGTGGAGCAACTCGCCACTCCTCATCGAGCTGAAATGGAGCGACGAGTTGCTGAACCACGCGCCTGCTTGGGGCGGCAACTGGATCCGTTGGGCCAAGCAAGGTTGGTGAAGCACCGAGTGGCCTCGCCCGTATCCGGAGGGCTCGGCGGGCCACCCAGCCGGGTAATATGCCAGAGAACGGCTCCTCGGAAGCCATCGGAAGAGTGCAGAAAATGGTGAACGCGGAGATGGGGGAGCGGCAGAGGGGTGCGATTCTTGCCTGCTGTCTGTCTGGCCTCGTGTAAATAGAGGGCGGACGGTAGGAGCTTCGACGGTGTATGGCCTCATTTAAACTGAGGGCGGACGGGAGGAGCTCGGCCGGTGTTGCGTTTAATTCCGGCCCGCTCATGAACGGACGTGTGGCCGGAGTACGTTTCTCGGTTTGCATGCGGGTTTAACGGAGGGGTTTGATGGAGGCGAGGAGGCGTGTTCAGCCGGGCGTGCAGCGGGCGGCGTAGAACTATTCGATTTGACAGCGGGCGGCGCGGTTCCCCATACGGCTTTAATGCAGATGAGCGAGGGAGTAGCGGTTCCCGAAATGTTGAACGACCAATGCATCCTCCTTCAATTAATGCATGAGGGAAGTACTGGGAGGAGGACTAGGAAAAGAGGCTGCACAATGTGAATGCAACGCAGTTTTCCCTCATATAAAGGCGCCCCTCCATTCCAATACATTTCCACATTGTACGCACCTAAGCATTTGCCTAAGTACCTACACTAAGCGCAAAAGAGCTCACTATAGACCCATGGCGGCAATGTGCGCGAGCGGCCAGCGGCTGTGCCAGATGGTCCACGACGTCGGCGTGCGGCATGGTGCTACGTCTTGAGCTTGCGTTGGTTTTCCCCGAAGAGGAAGGGATGATGCAGCAGAGTAGCGTAAGTATTTCCCTCAGTTTTTGAGAACCAAGGTATCAATCCAGTAGGAGGCCACACTCAAGTCCCTCGTACCTGCACAAAACGATAGCTACTCGCAACCAACGCGATTAGGGGATGTCAATCCCTTCACGGCCACTTACGAGAGTGAGATCTGATACATATAATATTTTTGGTATAAAGATGCAAGGTAAAAATTAAAGGTAAAGTAAAAAAGCAAAGCAAGATTAAAGTGATGGAGATTGATATGATAAGAATAGACCCGGGGGCCATAGGTTTCACTAGTGGCTTCTCTCAAGAGCATAAGTATTCTACGGTGGGTGAGCAAATTACTATTGAGCAATTGACAGAATTGAGCATAGTTATGAGAATATCTAGGCATGATCATGTATATAGGCATCACATCCGTGACAAGTAGACCGAAACGATTCTGCATCTACTACTATTACTCCACTCATCGACCGCTATCCAGCATGCATCTAGAGGATTAAGTTAAAAACAGAGTAACTCCTTAAGCAAGATGACATGATGTAGAGGGATAGTTTCATGCAATATGATAAAAACCCCATCTTGTTATCCTTGATGGCAACAATACAATACGTGCCTTGCTGCCCCTTTTGTCACTGGGAAAGGACACCGCAAGATCGAACCCAAAGCTAAGCACTTCTCCCATGGCAAGAACAACCAATCTAGTAGGCCAAACCAAACTGATAATTCGAAGAGACTTGCAAAGATAACCAATCATACATAAAAGAATTCAGAGAAGATTCAAATATTATTCATAGATAGACTTGATCATAAACCCACAATTCATCGATCTCAACAAACACACTGCAAAAAGAAGATTACATCAAATAGATCTCCACGAGAGAGGGGGAGAACATTGTATTGACATCCAAAAAGAGAGAAGAAGCCATCTAGATACTAACTATGGACCCGTAGGTCTGAAATAAACTACTCACACTTCATCGGAGGGGCCTGGATGATGATGTAGAAGCCCTCCGTGATCGATGCCCCTTCCGGCGGAGCTCCGGAACAGGCCCCAAGATGGGATCTCGTGGATACAGAAAGTTGTGGCGGTGGAATTAGGTTTTTGGATCCTGTTCTGATCGTTTGGGGGTACGTGTGTATATATAGGAGGAAGAAGTACGCCGGAGGAGCACCGAGGGGCCCACGAGGCAGGGTGGCGCCCCCCACCCTCGTGACCGCCTCTTTTGTTCCTTGGAGCAGGGTCCAAGGCTCCTGGATCACGTTCGGTGAGAAAATCACGTTCTCGAAGGTTTTATTCCGTTTGGACTCCGTTTGATATTCCATTTCTTCGAAACACTGAAATAGGCAAAAAAACAACAATTCTAGGCTGGGCCTCCAGTTAATAGGTGAGTCTCAAAAATAATATAAAAGGGGAAAATAAAGCCCAATATAGTCCAAAATAGTAGATAATATAGCATGGAGCAATCAAAAATTATAGATACGTTCGAGGCGTATCACATGGCGCTGAGGATCGTCTCCAGACGGTGTTGGAGACCGACTGGTGGATGGCCGCCGTCGACGCCAACTACGACTCTCTGTTGGACTAGATGATCGTTGCCACCACCAACAAGTTCACCGTCCTCAAGAAGCTCGTGGGCGATATCGCCGTACTCCTCCAGCCCGCGCGCCCGGGCTCCTCATTGCCTGCCACCCTAATCGGCCTCCATGGCCGTAACCTCTTTCAAGCACTGGTGGCCCTACGACTGCTCGCCGACGCCACGAAGAATGTCCACCTGGAGGTCGCGCTCGCTAAGGGAGTCCTGGATTAGGGGGTATCCGGACAGCCGGACTATATCCTTTGGCCGGACTGTTGGACTATGAAGATACAAGAATGAAGACTTCGTCCCGTGTCCGGATGGGACTCTCCTTGGCGTGGAAGGCAAGCTTGGCAATACGGATATGTAGATCTCCTTCCTTGTAACCGACTCTGTGTAACCCTAGCCCCCTCCGGTGTCTATATAAACAGGAGGGTTTAGTTCGTAGGACCGAGAACAACAATCATACCATAGGCTAGCTTCTAGGGTTTAGCCTCTTCGATCTCGTGGTAGATCAACTCTTGTAATACTCATATCATCAAGATCAATCAAGCAGGAGTAGGGTTTTACCTCCATCGAGAGGGCCCGAACCTGGGTAAAAACATCGTGTCCCCCGTCTCCTGTTACCATCCGCCTAGACGCACAGTTCGGGACCCCCTACCCGAGATCCGCCGGTTTTGACAACGACATTGGTGCTTTCATTGAGAGTTCCACTGTGCCGTCACCGTAAGGAAGGATGCCTCGTCTTGTTGTTAAAAACAACATTACCGCCGGGGGAGCCCTGGCTGTCGGCCAAACTCTCCGGCTAGGCAGTTTCATCATGACCGCCCCTTCGGCTACTGCACCGACGATGACTTCTCGGGTCATCGAAAACAGCCTCCACGTCGGCTCGGAATTTGCCGAGCAGATGGATCCAATGAAGCTCTCATCCCTTAATGAGCTCTTGGATCGCATCGCTGCCTTGGGAGTCACTACAAAATATGATCGGATTGGGCTTAAACCCGATCAAAGGGAGATTAACTCTCCACCGGTCACCCATCATATTGCAGTGGTGGAGGAACAACGCGGCGATTCTTCCTCTATCTTGAGGACTAACTATGTCCGGATACCCGTTTACGGGAGGACATCAGCCAAGCCCTGAACCTAGAGTCAGGCGGTGGGCCAGACTTATCGGGCAACATCCCGGAACCCGAACTTCCAAGATTGGAAACTCCTCGGCCCCTGGGTCTCAGATCGGGTAAGGGTTCGGACTCAAATCCACCCACCCACCCAAACATAAACGATCTTTCCCACATCAGGCAAGCGCCCCAGGAAACAATACATCATTATTGGGCTAGATTCCTCCTTGTGATGAACAAGGTTAAGGACTGTCGCAAGGAAGACGTAGTCTCATTTTTCCGCAATAATTGCACGGACAAGGGAATCCTTAACGCCATAAGTCGCTGTGACATATCACGCTTCGCTGACTTGGCGTCCATAGTACAAAAGTACTATGCGATGGAAAGCACCTGGAAAACAGAAACGAAATTTTGGGATAATCCGGCTCCAAATATACACCCAGTCCGAAGTAAAAGGGTGCACTATCATAAGACACCCGAGTTAATTACAAAGAAGCAAAAACCCTCTACAGGGCATGGAACCGTATTGGAGGGATGGCTCAACAGACCCTACAAAAAGAGCCTCCATCGGGGCACAGTTAAACCCCGCCGTGGATGCCGCACTACGAGAGTTCCTGCGCGAGAATTGGGACATATTCGCCTGGCAGCCCTCAGACATGCCAGGAATCCCACGCAGGCTGGCCGAGCACAGCCTTAATATTCTAAAGGGATTCAAGCTGGTCAAGCAACCTCTTCAGCGTTTCTCTGAACCTAAGAGACAAGGTATGGGAGAGGAACTAGCCAAGTTATTGGAGGCCGGATTCATTAGAGAAATAAAACACCCAGACTAGCTAGCAAACCTGGTGATGGTACCAAAGAAGGAAAAATCCTGGCGCCCATGTGTCGATGTCAAGGACCTCAACAAGGCTTGCCCAAAGGATCCCTTCCCCTCCCCCGCATCGATCAAATTATCGATGCTACCGCAGGACACGATTCATTGTGTTTCCTCGACGCATACTCCGGCTACCACCAAATCAAGATGGCAGAGTCCGACCAAGCCGCAACGGCATTTATCACACCATACGGCCCCTTCTGTTTCAACACAATGCCTTTTGGGCTCAAAAACACCGGCGCAACATATCAGCGCATGATTCAGACATGTCTGGAGAAACAGATCAGCAAAACAGTAGAGGCATACGTAGATGATGTGGTCGTCAAAATCAAACACGTCGACTCTCTAATAGAAGACTTGAGGCTCACATTCGACAACCTCCGAACATACAACATCAAGCTCAATCCGGAAAAATACGTTTTCGGTGTACCAGCCGGAAAGCTCCTGGGTTTCATTGTCTCCAGTAGAGGAATTGAAGCAAATCCAGCCAAAATCTGAGCTCTGTCACAGTTGGCTATCCCAACGGACCTCAAACAAATCCACAAATTAACCGGATGTGTGGTGGCTCTAAGCCGCTTTATCTCCCGCTTAGGAGAAAAGGCATTACCCCTTTATTGCCTCCTTCGGCGCACCGAACACTTCGAGTGGACGGACGCTGCCACAGCCGGATTGGAAGAAATAAAAGCCATACTGGAAACCAACCCAATCCTGGCCGTGCCAAACATCGGCGAACCATTGCTGTTGTACATTGCGGTAAGTCATCAGGTTGTAAGCGCAGTGCTCGTCATCGAACGAGAAACAGACGGACATAAATTCCCCCTTCAAAAGCTGGTATATTATGTATCCATTGTCCTCACTCCATGCAAATCACGGTACCCACATTATCAAAAGATAGCCTATGCGGTATTCATGGCATCCCGGAAGCTGCGACACTACTTTCAAGAGTGTTCAATTACAGTAGCCTCGGAAGTGCCACTTAATGATATTATAAACAACCGCGACGCTACGGGCTGGATTGCCAAATGGGCCATTGAGCTCCTCCCGTTCAACATAACATACAAACCCCGACGAGCCATTAAATCTCAAGTATTGGCCGACTTTGTCACTAAATGGACGGAAGCCAAACTCCCTAAAGAGTACGACGCATACTCCAATTGGATCATGCACTTCGACGGCTCCAAAATGCTGGCTGGTCTGGGGGCTAGCGTCATCCTGACGTCCCCAACTGGAGATATAGTTCAATACGTACTACAGATAATGTATATAGACTCCAACAACGCAGCCGAATACGCAGCCCTGTTACATGGTCTTCGGATGGCAGTTTCCATGGGCGTTCAACACCTGGAGGTGTGTGGGGATTCGAACCTCGCAATATCCCAAGTAAATGGAGACTTTGATGCCAAGGATCCGAAGATGGAGGCCTATTGCAACACCGTCCTAAAGATGTCCGCTCGGTTCGAGGGGCTCGAATTTCACCATGTGGCTCGGGAAAACAATCAGGCGGCGGATATCCTCGCCCACATCGGCGCAAAACGCGATGCGGTCCCCCCCAACATCTTTTTGGAGAGGTTATTTAAGCCATCCATGGTATGGGAAGGGGACACCGGTAACAATAGTCCGGACCCGGCCAAAATGCCCGATACCGAACACCCTGACATAATTGGAGGCTCTGCCACCAAAATAACACCTTCAGCCCACGTAATAATGGCCATCATCGCCCCATGTACAGAACCATTCCTGGCCTACCTAACTAGGAAGGAACTTCCCAAGGACCAAAATGAGGCACGCTGCATAGTGCGGCGATCTAAAGCCTACAGGGTCCACGAGGGAGAGCTGTATAAAAAAGCACTACCGGAGTCCTTCAAAGGTGCATCTCCTAAGAGGAAGGGCGGAAGCTTTTGGCAGAAATTCATGCCGGACTCGGCGGCCACCACGCCGCAGCCCGGGCCCTTGAAAGCAAGGCCCTTCGTACAGGTTTTTATTGGCCGACGGCCCGGGTAGATGCAGAGGACTTGGTCCAACGCTGCGTCAGTTGCCAGCTTTTTGCAAACCAAAGCCACATGCCACCCACCGCCCTCCAAACAATCCCCATTACCTGGCCCTTCGCGGTCTGGGGGCTTGACATGGTTGGACCCCTTAAAGGGGGAACCCATAAGAAAAAATACTTACTGGTCATGGTGGATAAATTCACCAAATGGATAGAAGCCAAACCTGTTAAAACGGCCGAATCCGTACTGGTGATAGACTTCATATCCGGGGTTATACACCATTATGGCGTCCCCCACAGCATCATCACTGACAACGGCACGACTTCACGGCCGACGAGGTAAAACTCTGGTGCAGCAACATGGGCATTAAGCTTGATTATGCCTTTGTCTATCACCCACAAACTAACGACCAAGTTGAGTGAGCAAATGGTCTTATCATGAGCGGCATCAAACCCAGATTAGTGCGGTCCTTAAAGGAGTCTAACATGCACTGGGTAGAGGAGCTCGACTCCATACTATGGGGGCTGCCGACCACGCCGAATCGTACTATCAGATACACACCCTTCTTTATGGTGTACGGTGCAGAGGCGATTCTGCCCTGCGACATAATTCATGACTCACCTCGAGTGCGCATGTACGAAGAAAGAGAAGCCGAGCTCGATCGGCAGGACAGTCTGGACACCCTGGAGGAGGAGCGCGACGTGGCAAAAGCCCGTTCTGCATTCTATCAGCAACAGGCTCGCAGATACCAAAGCAGAGAAGTACGGGCCAAAACTTATAACGTTGGCGAGCTAGTTCTACGCCTGCCGGAGAAGAAAAGACCAAGCTCGAGCCCAAATGGGAAGGTCTCTTCATTATTGACCAAGTTCTGACCGGTGGAGCGTACCGTCTGCGGGATGCACCGAATAATCGACTTGAGCCGAACCCATGGAACGCAGCCAGGCTCCGAAGATTCTACGCCTAGTGCCGGACTCTATGTTCGTCTCCTTCCTCTGTCCATTTTTGCATATACATTATCTGTCTTTTTTATCTTTCTTTCTTTTATTCTTTTTCAAGACCTTCAAGGGCCAACTTGTGCCTTGCTTGCACACTATTGACGCGCTAACCGCGCTCATTATACCTAGGGGCTTCTTACACAAAAGCTTAATTATTTATCTGCGCTTCATGCCCCGCACATGTGTTATTCTTCCGCATGTACCTTTTCTTCGCCATTATATGCATCGATATGACTTAAGTTTTGGCACAGTTGGGTTGCCTGGCTCTTGTATTTATGCCCTACATTCCCGTTAATTCGGCTAGGGCATAAGGGGAGCACCTCTGCGATTGTTACTGCTGGGTCAGCAGGATGTGTACCTCGGACTGGGTGAAGCCGAAAGCTAGCGTTCTTAAGGGAATATTCGGTCGCGGTGAACAAAAGATGATTTTTATTTATTTTCCATATGTGCCCCCAGATGTTTTTGCCTGCGTCTCCTCTCGCAGTCCGGACATGCACTTTAGGGCATGCGTACCCAGGGAAAGGAACCCTTAATGGAACTATTCTCCCTGGAAGATGTTTCTTACTACCCATGTAATATAACATAACTAGTTGGGTACTTGTATGTTCAAGCACTAATGACCCCTACGCCTAGTTTCCACGCATACCCCAGTTCTTATATAACTGAGCGGGTATTCGGATACACTCCGGACTATCGGGTCCCGAGGTTGAAGCGAAAAGGTCCGCCATGACAAATGATTTACAACCCGGCTAGAAGGCATTATACATGTCACTTTAATTACATAGTCATGTAGACTGACTAAATTCCACTTCTATACCATCCAACTGGCTGTCTAGCCTACAATCCTGTTGGGAATACTTTGCGGCTAATTCTACTTGCCCATACACTAAGCTAACGGGGATCTCTTTCCCATTGGGCCCCACAGGTCCGACCTCGGCCATGTGGTTTGGGTCAGCCTTGGTATACCGCGTCTTCACCATGGCCCAGGCTTCCCTGGCACCTTGATGGCATGCCGATATCTTCCATAATCGGAAGCGCCACCGTGCTCCCTTGAGCTTCTCCGCAAGCTCTCCAATGCCTGCTGGCAGGGAGACGGATGGCCACAAGGCCTGGGCAATACCTTGCATCACCTGCTGAACTTGTTCGTGCAGTTGTGAGAGCTCGGGTAGAAGATCACCCGCAGACCCGGGCATCTCCTCCGCGAGACGACCCGTCAGCATACCTGTAGACATAACTCTATTAGCCGGCTTCTCCGCTGCACTCTCTTAAGGGTTCGTTCAAGCACTTACTGAAAATGCCGCATCGAAGCCGCTTATTCTCCTTCACGGAGTCCGCAAGCTGGGCTCGCACATCTTTCAGTTCCACGCTCAGCTTGGTATTGGCATCTTGGAGATTGTTTTTCTCCCGCATGACCTTAGTCAGCACGCGTTCGCCAGCCTTTAGCTATCGTACGACAAGCTGGTCCTCCGGATTCTCTCCGGAGTCATCTGCAATATCTATTGTTAGATCTGCAGCCATGCCACACACTATATGGTACCTATCATTCTTTGAAACAAATGTTACCAGCTGGGGACTTTTCAGGTTCCTTCAATGCGGCAACAGCGGCCCGAAGTTGGGTCTTGCATTCCTCCAACTCCCGTGACAGTCGAGTATTCTTCTCTGTAAGAACCTACACAATAAATGATCCTTAAATCAGTTGTGCCAACTGTTTCAAGTCTCAGGGGCTACTGATATATATATACTCATCAAATTTTCTTACCCGTACATCCTTTACATACTGGTCCATGGCTTTGGCTAGACCATTTTGAGTAGCACGGATGTACGCATCTCCCGAGTTGGATGCATCAAATGCCTCTCGGGAGAAACAAGCATCACGGAGTACGGCTCGGCGACGCCTGTGATTCATGGCGCTCTCCACTTCAGAATTCGTAGCGGATATCTTATCCGCATCCTCTGTAGAAGGAGCATCCGGCGTGTACCTCGTGTTAGCTTCCGCCTCTGTGTCCGGCCCTGGAGCCCTACTGGTAGAGGCGTGATCGGCGACCTCTTCGGATATTGTCCGGCGAGCGTTCTTCCTTCTAGGAAACACGGGTGTTATTATGTTTTTAAAGACGACAACCACGGAGTGAGGTGTTGCATCATACCTTTGCGCCGGCGTCTCCGTCCGGACGGCCTTCCTTTTTAGCCTGTCCGGCTTTGAAACCCCTTGTTGGCGAGTCGCCGCGGGCTCGGCATGGCGTCCCGAGGGCCTTCCCTATAAAACACCGTTTGTATACGGTAGGTGAAGTGCATAAAAGGAAATCCTTTTCAAAGGTTGGGACTCCGGTCTCATTTACCTGCGAGGCTGGGAGTAGCCCAGGGTAGTCGGCTATAATGGCCACCATGGCGTCATAACAACTTAGCTGATAGAAAATCCTATCAATCAGCTCCACAAATATGTCTAGATCCTCTTTGAGGCCGGGGTCGAGGACCCATTCAGGATCCTCCGGTTGTGGAGGTGGGCTATTGATCTCCCCTACCGCCTTACGCAGTTCCTGCGATGAAACGACAAGGTAAATATTTATCACGAAAACAAGGGTAGGATGGAAGTAAAAAGAGCGGAAGCTCACCCAGCTTCGAGGGTTGTTCATGGAGAATCCATCCCGTGGCTTGATGCGGAGGAACTCCTCTTCTCCCCCCTTATACAGATCGAATAGAATTTTTGCTAGAACAACAACTGAGTCCGGTCCCTTGCGCCCGCAGTGAGTGGCATCATCTTCCCCGTTGAAGTGCCACATGGGGTGGCCTCGATATTGAAGTGGCTGCACCCCTCGCATAATGCATATTGCCATAACCTCGGTTATGGTCAGTCCTGATTTGGCCAGCAACTTTATCCGGCCCATCAGATAAAATACATCTCTATCATCTTCCTCCTGTGGGCTCCGTGGGCGCCAGCTTAAGCGTTTCTTCAAAGGGGCATTGTCGAACTCAGGAAGACCAATCCGGATAGGATCCCGGAGAGGAACATCCTCCATATAAAACCACTCCGAAGGCCAGTCCTCGGACGTCTTCTTCAGGGTACCGGATAGGTATCCAGTCCTGGCGATGCACCATACTTCGGCTCCGCCCACTTGATATATTGATCTCCTCTGTGTATGGGGCACAAGGCAGAACAACTTCTTCCATAGCACGAAATGAGCTTCGCAACCCAGAAACAACTCGCAAAGGGCTACGTAACCAGCGATGTGCAGTATGGAGGCAGGGGTGAGGTTGTGCAACTGGAGGCCGTAGAACTCCAGGAGCCCTCGGAGAAATGGATGGATTGGAAATCCGAGTCCCCTTAACAAATAAGGGACAAGGCATACCCGCTCTCCCTTAGAGGGGTTTGGAAAGCTCTCCGCTTGCTCCCCACCATTATAGGTGGCGAGCCCGGCTCGAACCGGGACCATATACGCTGGAGGGAGGAATCCCTGGGTCTGTAGCTTCACTAATTGGCTGTGCGGGACAGAACACTTCTCCCAATCTCCGGGCTTGGGGCTGCGGGAGCGAGAGGAGGAGCTGCGCTGGCCGGCCATGTTGGGATGGATTTTTTCGGGCCTGCTCCGATGAATGCTCGCTGAGGGAGGATGGTGTGGTTTGGATCTGAGGATCCTCGTCTCTTTAATAGATAGTTCATTCACATAGATGGGGTGGTAAATGTAAAAACACCCTGGCTCCTCACATTCACTTGACACGTGGAAGATGGCCATTATTGGACGCAGAAGCCAAGAGGCACAACATTTACGAGAAGACGGACACTATTTAGCGGGTACTCAGAGTTTGAAGAAGAACCCGCCTTGCAATGCCGAAGACAATCTGCGCGCCGGACTCATCGTCATTGAAGCATGGTTCGGGGGCTACTGAGGAGTCCTAGATTAGGGGGTATCCGGACAGCCGGACTATATCCTTTGGCCGAACTGTTGGACTATGAAGATACAAGATTGAAGACTTCGTCCCGTGTCCGGATGGGACTCTCCTTGGCGTGGAAGGCAAGCTTGGCAATATGGATATGTAGATCTCCTTCCCTGTAACCGACTCTGTGTAACCCTAGCCCCCTCCGGTGTCTATATAAACCGGAGGGTTTAGTCCATAGGACCGAGAACAACAATCATACCATAGGCTAGCTTCTAGGGTTTAGCCTCTTCGATCTCGTGGTAGATCAACTCTTGTAATACTCATATCATCAAGATCAATCAAGCAGTAGTAGGGTTTTGCATCCATCGAGAGGGCCCAAACCTGGGTAAAAACATCGTGTCCCCCATCTCCTGTTACCATCCGCCTAGACGCACAGTTTGGGACCCCCTACCCGAGATCCGCCGGTTTTGACACCGACACTCGCGAGGCGCCTCACCCTGCAAGAATTCGTCGACCTACACATCCACGTGTACGAGAAAATCGTGTACATAGGTATCTACAAGGCCAGTGAGGACGCTATGACGTTGGCCTTCCTCAACCGGCTGGAAGCCTTGGATGCCTTTGCTGAGAAGCACCTCGACCTCGCCACAAAAGCCGCTGCTCCTTAGTGGCCGGTCGGTGGCCTAGCGCACTAAGTTGAGGAGGAGGAGGTCGTACGTTGATGGATGCATCTTTCTTCTTGCCTTCTATAACCACCACTGCGATCGCATCATCATCGTGGCCTTAATTCTTATTGTGGCGTTGCATTCTTGTTCCAGTCAATACCGACATGGGCAATCCCTTTGCTTAATTATATGCATCACTGTAACTAGTACTCCATCCGTCAATTTATAGGTTGTGCTTACCTTTTCCATCAGCTTCGTGCAACGCGCGGGCATCTTGCTAGAAACACTAGAACATGTTGGACCGCATGTGACCAAACCAACGATGCGCCAACCTAGCTACTACGTACCCTGCTTATCTGGCGGAAATAGGCCCGCCCTAGCGTTTCCAATCGTTATTTCTATCTATCGATCGTGCCAAGGAGCAGAACCAAAATGTTACAATTTATACATGTTTCTCTACTCCTACTCCTACAAAAGACTCAGTTGGTGATGGTGGTGTGTCTGCCATCCGTCGTTTCTGACCATTAGATCTGCATCTAACGGCTATGAGGTAAGTTGTTGCAATTTTCCAACAATAGCCCACTTCTCTGCTCCAATTTGCAGAAAACCCCTTATTATCTTGAAAGCAACCACGTCCCTCCCTCACCTCATCAAAACAGCCTGAGAAATATATACTCCTATAAAAGACTCAGTTGGTGATGGTGGTGTGTCTTCCATCCGTTTTTTCTGACCATTAGATCTGCATCTAACGGTTGTGAGGTAAGTTGTGGCATTTTTGCAACAATAGCCCACTTCTCTGCTCCAATTTGTAGAAAACCCCTTATTAACTTGAAAGCAACCACATCCCTCCCTCACCTCATCAAAACAACCTGAGAAATATATTTTGAGTGAAAAGTACTCCCTCCATTCCTAAATATTTTTCTTTCTAGAGATTTCAATAAGTGACTACATACGGAGCAAAATGAGTGAATCAACACTTCAAAATATGTCTATATAATCCATATGTGATAGTCCATTTGAAATCTCTAAAAAGTCAAATATTTAGGAACGGAGGGAGTAATATATTAGGAGTATATCAAAACAAGAGTGATTTCTTTCAAGTTTGTGAACAAGTACTACTATTCTACTACTTTGGATCCGTCGCAACGCACGGGCACATTGCTAGTAAAAGGAAAAGGCCTGCCGCATTCACATCGCACTCCCCCACACATGCCCGGGAATCGGGAGTACTCCACGGCCCGTCCGGCACGACACATAGCTTAGGGAAGGCGTGTTGCCTAGCATTTTCACTTTCATGTGGGACCGCCGTTGAGCAAACCGACTATTGGCAAACCGCACCCCGCCCGCCGCCAGGTTGGAAAACAGAAACGAGGGGAAGATCTAGTTGTAGCACAGAAGCCAAGAAATTTAGTGTCAGATGGGGATCGTTGATAGAGTAGGAGCATTCCGTACTGCTCTGCTCCTACTAGTACCAAGTTTGTACTATACAACTAGTACTACCACTATACAACTAGTAGGTACGTGCACGACACAACATCGTAGGAACAAAAAACGGGAAGATCTTGTTTTGGGTGATTTATCTTTTTTTTCTGTCAACGTAGTATGAATAATATGATGTGGGGGGCACCCATGAAGCTTATGTGGCTTGGTTGCATGGCTATGAAAGGTTAGAGAAAAATAAATAGATAATGTGTTTAGAGTGCACTCCACTAAACAGATATACTTTGGATCCATTGCAATGGGCCGGCACATCTATATATATATCCCCTATATAGTGTGTGAATAACTTTGAAAGTTGGTCGTTGGATGAAGCCAATCCGACGGTACAAAGATGGCAAATCCGAGCACTACTGGCCGTTGGATATCAGTTACATTCCACCAGATTCTGCCACATGTAGAATTTAGAAGACTCCATGGTTGAACTTCATTCATGACTAACTTTGCCACAACTAACCTTAGGCAAAGTGTGTCTGCCACAAAAAAAGTGGCTAACAAAATGGCCACCACAAGTGTGGAAAGATTTGGCAAGAAGTTGAGTCTATGACATGTGGACCATGTAGCTAGAAAAGTGTGGCAAGCCACAAGTGTAGCAATGAACCAAACACATGCCTGGTGTGTTTGGTAGGGTGTATGAAGGGTGCATGATCCCAAGAGTTCCCTTCTCGACCCATTTTTGGGTGTTTGGTAGAGTGTATGGAGGGTGCATGAGTCCACACTAGATTAGCACAAATACACTAGAAGCATGCATGAAGAGAGCATACATGAAGAGGGGTGTTGAGTTGAGCATGCATGAAGAGGGAAAAAATATGCTGAGACGAGAACGCAACCAAACACACTTGTGGCACGCCTAAGCTTAGGCGTGGCAACCTTAGGCTGCAAACCAAACCATAACTTTGAAAGTTGGTTGTTGGATGAAGCCAATCCGACGGTACAATATGGCAAATCCGAGCACTACTGGCCATTGGATATCATCTACATTCCACCAGATTCTGCCACATGTAGAAACTAGAAGACTCCATGGTTGAACTTCATTCATGACTAACTTTGCCACAACTAAGCTTAGGCAAAGTGTGTCTGCCACAAAAAATGTGGCTAACAAAATGACCACCACAAGTGTGGCAAGATTTGGCAAGAAGTTGAGTCTATGACATGTGGACCATGTAGCTAGAAAAGTGTGGCAAGACACAAGTGTAGCAATGAACCAAACGCATGCCGGCACACCTAAGCTTAGGTGTGGCAACCTTAGGCTGCAAACCAAACCATAACTTTGAAAGTTGGTCGTTCGATGAAGCCAACCGACGGTACAAAGATGGCAAATCCGAGCACTACTAGCCGTTGGATATCATCTACATTCCACCAGATTTTGCTACATGTAGAATCTAGAAGACTCCACATGTAGAAGCATAATGCACAAACCACCAGAATCTCATGCGTGCAATGCACGTGTACCTTACTAGTACTTGGTAGTAGTAAGAAACAAATTCTGGGTTTGGCACGAGCTCGTACTGCGAGAGCACCACAAGGCCTGCCGCAGGAGTTACATTTCCCTCTCGGGGCCCACGGGACCGAACTTCAGTGGCTTAGTGCCCGGCCTATGAGTCAATGACATGCGGACCTTAAATGCAGCTGGCCCACATGTCATTCTCATGGTGGTGGTGTGGTTCGCGACTCACTCGTTCGAGATGAACCGGCCGGTGGTGGCGTGGCTGAGGGAGTCCTGGATTAGGGGGTGTTCGGGTAGCCGGACTATACCTTTAGCCGGACTCCAGGACTATGAAGATACAAGATTGAAGACTTTGTCCCGTGTCCGGATGGGACTTTCCTTGGCGTGGAAGGCAAGCTTGGCGATGCGGATATTCAAGATCTCCTACCATTGTAACGGACTTTGTGTAACCCTAACCCTCTCCGGTGTCTATATAAACCGGAGGGTTTTAGTCCGTAGGACAACTTCATCATACAACAATCATACCATAGGCTAGCTTTTAGGGTTTAGCCTCCTTGATCTCGTGGTAGATCTACTCTTGTACTACCCATATCATCAATATTAATCAAGCAGGACGTAGGGTTTTACCTCCATCAAGAGGGCCCGAACCTGGGTAAAACATCGTGTTCCTTGCCTCCTGTTACCATCCGGCCTAGACGCAGAGTTCGGGACCCCCTACCCGAGATCCGCCGGTTTTGACATCGACATTGGTGCTTTCATTGAGAGTTCCTCTGTGTCGTCGCCTTTAGGCCCGATGGCTCCTTCGATCATCAACAACGATGCAATCCAGGGTGAGACTTTTCTCCCCGGACAGATCTTCGTCTTTGGTGGCTTCGCACTGTGGGCCAAGTCGCTTGGCCACCTTGAGCAGATCGAAAGCTACGCCCGTGGCCATCAGATCAGGTTTGGAAGCCTAAACTACATGGCTGACATCCGCGGGGACTTGATCTTCGACGGATTCGAGCCACAGCCAAGCGCGCCGCACTGTCTCGATGGGCATGATATAGCTCTGCCACCGAACAGTGCCTTGGAGGCCGCACACGCATCGGTTCCGACCATTGATTTGGAGCCTACTGCGCCGATCGAGGAACAGCGGTTGGACGCTGCTTCAGGGGGTGCGATCTCAGAGGCGATCAAGCCGAACTCCAGCCCCGCACTCCGCATGGCCCGTGACTCCGAGGAGTCGGATTCTTTTCCGAACTCCGAGCCCCCCGTGCCCCTGCCGATCGAATCCGATTGGGCGCCGATAATGGAGCTCACCGCCGCAGACATCTTTCAGCACTCGCCCTTCAGCGACATCCTGAATTCGCTAAAGTCTCTCTCTTTATTAGGAGAGCCCTGGCCAGACTACGGTCAGCAAGGATGGGATTCTGATGATGAAGAAATTCAAAACCCACCCACCACCCACTTCATAGCCACTATCGACGACTTAACCGACATGCTCGACTTCGACTCCGAAGACATCGACGGTATGGACGATGATGCAGGAGACAACCAAGAACCAACGCCTATAGGGCATTGGACAGCCACCTCATCTCACGATGTGTACATAGTGGATACCCCTAAAGGAAGCAACAATGAGGAAAACGTGGATGGAAAGGGGGATCGATCTCTCGAAAAACAATCAAAGCGTCGGCGTAAACGCTGACCCAAGCCCCGCCTCGATAAAGACCCAGCCATAGAGCAGGATGAGCCGGTAGACGAAAGCATGCCTTAGAGCAACCGTCCCAACAGGACAACCCGGATAGAGAAACCGAACATCCCTCCCCCGGCGAAAATGGCATTCCGGACGACCCTACGCCGGACAAGCCCATGAAGCAGAAGAACCTCCACAAACGGCTCGTTGCAACCGCACGCAGCCTGAAAAAGCAGAAGCGGAAGCTAAAAACTGCGGAAGATGCACTCAGGATCAGATGGAGTAAAGTAATCAATACCGCAGAAAAATACGGCGACAGTCGCCGCACTAAAAGCTATCCGAAGAGAAAGCTACTGCCTGAATTCGACGAGGAGGCCTTAGAGCCCTCGCATTCCAAAAGTGAGAAAGCCACACGGTCGGATAGGCGACCCCATGGCCAGCATAAAGCGGCAAGCAGCGCCGCACTTAAGCCGGCATGCGACCCACTTAAGGATTCACATCATGGCCCAGCCAGGTCCATTTACGGGCCAAGAAAGCAAGCTCTCGTAAGCAATGCAGTAAAGCCATTATCAGAATCCGGCACACCCAAATACAGGGGTGCCGCACACCCCCTATGTTTCACTGATGAGGTCCTGGATTATGAATTTCCAGTGGGATTCAAACCTGTAAACATAGAGGCATATGATGGAACAACAGACCCTGGAGTCTGGATCGAGGATTATATCCTCCACATACATATGGCTAGAGGAGATGACCTCCACGCCATAAAATACTTACCCCTCAAGTTTAAAGGGCCAGCCCGGCATTGGCTCAAAAGCCTTCCTGAAAACACAATCGGAAGTTGGGAAGAGCTCGAGGACGCTTTCCGAGCAAATTTTCAAGGGACCTATGTCCGCCCTCCGGATGCAGACGATCTTAGTCACATAACTCAACAGCCCGGAGAGTCAGCTCGGCAATTCTGGAATAGATTTCTTACTAAAAAGAATCATATAGTCGACTGTCCGGACGCTGAAGCCTTAGCGGCTTTCAGGCATAATGTCCGACACGAATGGCTCGCCAGACACCTCGGCCAAGAAAAGCCAAGAACAATGGCCGCACTAACAAGCCTCATGACCCGCTTTTGCGCAGGAGAGGACAGCTGGTTGGCAAGATGCAGCACCAGTGACCCAAGTACATCCGAAACTAGGGATGGAAACGGAAAACCGCGATGCAATAAGGACCGTTGCCGGACTAAGGAAAAAAGTCCGAAGAGCACGGCAGTCAACGCCGGATTCAAAAGCTCACGATAGAATCAGAAAAAGCCGCCCCTCCAAGATAACAGGGATGACCTATCCAACCTAAACAAAATCTTGGATAGGATATGTCAAATACACAGCACTCCCGGAAAGCCTGCTAACCATACCCACAGAGATTGTTGGGTTTTCAAACAATCCGGCAGACTCAACGCCGAACACAAGGGGCTCGACACACCAAGCGAAGACGAGGACGAACCCCAAAAGCAGAGTACCAGGAAACAAAAGAATTTCCCACAAGAAGTAAAAACAGTAAATTTACTCCACATAACAAAACGTGCGGCGCCCATAAAGGTACGCGCCCCACGGCCTATCCCAAAGGAATCCCGCCACGGGTTGTCAGAACCAATCATCTTCGATCATCTGGATTATTCTAGAAGTGTCAGGAACCCAGGCTGGACTGCCCTGGTACTCGACCCAATAATTGGCGGACTCCAGTTTTCAAATGTCCTTATGGACGGTGGCAGCGGACTCAACCTAATATATCAGGACTCAATCCGCCACATGGGGGTCGACCCAAAAAGAATTTGCCACAGCAAAACCTCCTTTCAAGGAGTAACGCCAGGTCCGGACACCCATTGCATGGGTTTTTTCTGGCTCGAGGTTATTTTCGGCTCTGCCGATAACTTCTGTCACGAAAAGCTGACTTTCCACATCGTCCCATTCTCAAGTCGCTATCAAGCACTACTGGGACGCGAAGCTTTCGCCCGCTTTAACGCAATACCGCATTATGCATCTCTTACGCTTAAGATGCCCGGTCCACGCGGCATCATCTCCTTAAAGGGGAAGCAGTGAGAACACCTCCCCTAAGCGGAGGATTGTGCGGCCGCTTTAACAGCCCCACAATACAATGGCTTCACCAGCCAGAACATCGGAACAGGTCATTAAGACCACGGACACGGATAGACGAGTCTGGCACAAAAGTACCGTTGATAAAGGCTTAGTGGCCATATACCCCTGCACTAGGGGCTTCACACGTATAAAATAAGAGACAATAAAGCTCAATTTTTCATATTTTACTTTACACTTTGTTTATTTCATATAACTTTTGTTTGGCACGCCCCTTTTTTCAACTTAGTTGCTCTCTTTTTACAGATGAACGTCGTGCTGCGCCCGTCCAGGATACGGCACAACGGAGACACAGGCGCAGACGTGCAGTAGGGACCCGTTCCAAGGATTCTTTTCAGATTAAGACCCTGCGAAAAACTTTTTTACTGTCTCTTGTTGATACACATCCCCTGGTTCTATGACCAAGGAGGAGGCTGGCGTCTTGGCATGTGGCCACGTCAGAATTCTTGCGCGTACCTGGACACTAGGGGCTTATACCTCAGAGCGTTACCTCGCCCGCTCTCATAAAGACCGAATACCTTAGGGAGTGTTCAGCGTCGCGAGTTTGGCCTTATATGCATCAGCTCCGAGTCATGATTTTGGTCAAATGTTGGGTTGCCCGGCTCCTGTGTTCGGTCGCCTTACGTTCCGCTCTATCTGCTAAGGCGGCACCAGGAGAACTACTACGATTGTGGCCTGTTTCGGCCAGGCGAGCACCTCAGTAGAGAAAGCCGAAAACCGACTGTCATGATATGGCGTGAGACTAGTCAACCACTCGATGACTCTCCGGAATCTGTAGGATTCCTCCGCATTAATGAAGGGCCGTTTCCCGGCCAGGCACATACGCGCCCCGAATTCGGGCGAGCGCAGTCGCCACCAGGGGCTACCTAAATAGTCCCATTGTCAAGCTCCTATGGCTAAGTGAAAGTGTTAAAGCATTATAGTCCGGTTGCCTAGCTCGCTGCGCTATCACCTCCTTTGTAGGACCAAGACGTTGCATTAAGTGTGAAAATGCGCCTTCTGCGAGCACCCCCGCACTATGTGCGTGGGGGCTGAAGGCAACGACTGCAATCTTTCAGATTTTGTATATATATCTTAAAACGGCCGCACAGGAGGTGTTCCAAATACTTGAAGGCACAAGTATAAAAGTCTACTACAATTCATCAAAATATTGCTTTATAATTACATATGCTATCAGAACATAGCATCCTTCGAGCACTGCGTCTCTATTACACGAGCGCCTTCAAGGACTTCCTGAAAATAGTGCTCGGAGGGTACTCGGCTTTTGTCCGAATCTTGGGATGCAACAACGGTGGTCTCCATCTCTGCCCAGTACGTCTTGACACGGGCAAGAGCCATCCATGCGCCCTCTATGCATGCTGACCTCTTCATCGCATTGATACGTGGCACCGCGTCAAGGAATTGCTGCACCAAGATGAAATAACTCTTCGACTCCGATCTCCCCGGCCATAGATGACCCATGATGTACTTCATGGCGAGTCCGGACAATCTATTCAGTTCGACCCACTGAGCCAGACGATCGTCCACTGCCAGTGGACGCTCTGGATTCTGGAATTGCGACCAGAAAAGCCCTTCCACTTCGCGATCTTCTTGATCTCAAAAGTATTCGATCGCATCAGCAGCACTCGCTTTCAAATCCAGATAGGTGTCCTACGCACTCCACATCTGGTCCAACGGAGCAAACTTCGGATCGCAAAACTTCCTCCGCAGCATAAAGGGATTTCCAGCCACAATCTGTCCAGCCTGACGCAGCTCCTCCTTCGCAGCTCTCATCGCAGAGCGAGCGTCCTTGGCATCAGCAACGGCCTTCTCTAAGTCCGTCTGTCTCGCCCGGTCTTCTTTCTCAAGAAACTTGCAACGGTCAGCAGCACTTTTTAACTTCACGGCCATCACGGCCATCTCCTTCTTGCTTCGGCAGTGAGCAGTCTGTTCGGCTCTCAGCTCTTCAAGGGCCTTCTCGGCAGCCGCATCACTTTTCCTGGCTTGTTCCTTAGCTCGGGCAAGTTCCGCTCGAAGACTCTCCACAGCGGCCGCACCATCTGTGTCAAGCACACACATTGTAAGATACTAGCATAAAGCTCCTCTTACCAGATGCCGCCCGAGGAATTGCATACCTTGAGCCTCAGCAAGCCGCTCGTTGACGAGCGTGATGTCGGCATCTGCCACGTCAAGTTGCCGCTTTAGTTCGGCAAAATCATCAGTTCGGCTCGATTCCGGACACTTCGCCACCTGTATACAAAGGCGACATTTTAGACCTGGGATTATGATCCTCTGCGTGCCGTCAATTTTGACAACGCACAGAGTCTCAGGGGCTACTATCTATACAGGGCGCATCTTGTTTATGCGCAACTAACAAAGAAGTACATTATCAAACGTACCTCAAAACCCGTCAGCAAACTTCTGATGGCCTCATGCAATCCGCTTTCCGCGGACGAAATCCTTCCAATCACCGTACCCATCAATGCATGGTGCTCCTCTGAGATAGAAGCTCGCCCCAGCAGAATCATCAGCTCCCCCGACCGCGCATCGGACGGTGCCGGACTCGTCCTATGACCTCCATCGAAGGCCGGACGCAGAGAACCTTGGGGGGACATATGGCTACCTTCCACCCCTGCCGGATTCGGAGAAACCCTCCGTGACGACACCTCAAGGTCGCCAGCCTCGCCAGGCGGTACGGCAGGGGGAGGCGTTCCACTCTCCATCATCTCCGGAAGAAGATCCCCCGAAGACGAGCTCTGCTGAGAAGGGCTGAGGTCCGAGCTACAAAGTAAAATTTCGGTTAATCTTCTCAAATAAAAAGCAAGGATTTCTCTCATCCCTCTAAAGGAAAATCTTTCTCTACTTACGGCTCGCTGGAGGGCTGATCCCTTTGAGGGCGTAGTTCGGCCGAGGATCTCCCCGGCGTCGGACCCTCGGACGAGGACTTTTTCCCCCGCTTTGAGGCCATGGTCTCCGGGTCGTCAGAGGCGGCCCTCTTCTTCCCCTCAGGAGAGGAATTGTCGGTTCTTCCCTTCGGAGCAGCCTCCTTCGAGGAGGCCATAGTTTTCTTGTCCTCCCCCTCACTTCCCTCCAAAGGCACGATCTTCAACATCCTGACTAGCACGGGATCCGGCCTGGTCTCATGAAGGGGAGCCGGACACCTGATCAGCTTTGCCTTCTCTATCCACTCCTGTTTAAAAGGACAGCTCTTTTAGGGGCGAATTTATGACAATTTTACGGATAGCGAGTCCGGGCACAAGGTTACTTACTTGAGTATCCCGGCGATTGCAGCTTAAACCTGCGTCCTCGGTTAAATCCAGACACATTGCTTGTGATCCAAAGAACATTTTATACATCTCCATGGGCGTTGCGGCCATAAAATGCTGGAGAGCTCGTGGTCCCTCCGGATTAAACTCCCACTAACGAAGGGAGCGATGTTTGCCGGGCAGTGTTCGATGAATCAGCATGACCTGCGTCACCTTGACCAGGTTGAGGTCTCTTTCTAAGAGATCCCTAATGCGGCCCTGCAACAAGGTCACGTCTTTGGATAACCCCCAATCTAATCCTTTGTTGACCCATGACGCTAGCCGTGGTGGGGGACCCGAGCGAAAGGCAGGAGGCGCCACCCACTTGGCGCTCCTGGGAGCGGTGATATAGAACCACTCTCGTTGCCACAAGCCGAGCTCCTCTTGAAAGGAGCCCTCGGGCCATGGAGCATCATCAATCTTACTTATGACAGCGCCTCTGCACTCTGCGTGCCGTCCTTCGATCATCTTCGGCTCCACTCCAAAAGTCTTGAGCCATAATCCGAAGTGAGGAGTAACATGGAGGAACGCTTCGCACACGACGATGAATGAGGAAATGTGGAGGATGGACTCCGGAGCTAAGTCATGAAATTCCAGCCCATAATAGAACATCAGCCCCCTCACGAAGGGATCCATCGGGAAGCCTAACCCCCGAAGGAAGTGAGACATGAACACTACGCTCTCACCGGGCTGGGGACTGGGAATAGCCTACCTTTGAGCAGGCAACCTATGCAAAATTTCGGCGGTCAAGAACTTAGCCTCTCTCAACTTTAGCACGTCCTCCTCCGTGCATCCATCGGCCTTGAAGGTCGGAACCGGACATTGTCGAAGGTCCGAAGCGCCTGGAATCTGGAGCCTAGGGTGTTGGAACTCGAGGCGACGGGAGAACTTGTTTTGAGATTGGAGAGAAGGAGTAAGGCCTTGGTCTCTTTATAAGAGGGTTGAATACCAGGAGCCCTCCCCATAACCGTTTGGGACTCGCCTTTAATCGAGAAGACATGCTCAACGAGCATGATTGGGTTACCCACGTCCGTATTGATGAGAATCCCGTAAATAAAGGGGACACGATCTCTGCTTTGACAAGACGTGCCAAGGAAACCGCCTCGCAAAACACGCTGAGGTGGAAAAGTGAAAACGATTCGAATAAAGGCTTGGCCGTAGTGTGATGTCACGCTGCGGAATACGTCAGCAGATTAGATTTGTGTTAATATTATTCTCTCTGTGGCAATACGTGGAAACTTATTTTGCAGAGCCGGACACTACTCTTGGTGTTTACAAACTTTTATGAAGAATTTGGAGGAGGAACCCGCCTTGCAATGCCGAAGACAATCTACGCCGGACTCGTCGTCATTGAAGCCTGGTTCAGGGGCTACTGAGGGAGTCCTGGATTAGGGGGTGTTCGGGTAGCCGGACTATACCTTCAGCAAGACTCCAGGACTATGAAGATACAAGATTGAAGACTTCGTCCGTGTCCGGATGGGACTTTCCTTGGCGTGGAAGGCAAGCTTGGCGATGCGGATATTCAAGATCTCCTACCATTGTAACCAACTTTGTGTAACCCTAACCCTCTCCGGTGTCTATATAAACCGGAGGGTTTTAGTCCGTAGGACAACTTCATCATACAACAATCATACCATAGGCTAGCTTTTAGGGTTTAGCCTCCTTGATCTCGTGGTAGATCTACTCTTGTACTACCCATATCATCAATATTAATCAAGCAGGACGTAGGGTTTTACCTCCATCAAGAGGGCCCGAACCTGGGTAAAACATCGTGTTCCTTGCCTCCTGTTACCATCCGGCCTAGACGCACAGTTCGGGACCCCCTACCCGAGATCCGCCGGTTTTGACACACCGACAGTGGCCGTGGCGAGGGTGCCACAACTGGGCGCCGGGGCATTACGTGGCATAGATGGCCACACTGGCGGGTACTACCTGTAGTACAGAAGTACTCCAGCTGAGGATTGATGCCCGGGACGAAATGTGTCACAGCCGCTGGATGAAAATTCGATGGTGCGGGACGTGTGGTGTCATGGGTTCGTGCGGCGTCGTGGGAATCGCGTGTGGCTGTGGTAGAAACTTGATGCTCGCTGCATTTAAGGTGGCCCACATGTCATGCACACAAAGGCAGAGGGGTGGTGCGGCCGAGAGGGGTGAGGCGCACGTCGGGGGACATGGTGCCGTGGGTTGGAGCGGCGTCGTGGGAATCGCGAGTGGCAGTGGATGAAACGTAATGGTCGCCGTAATTGAACTTCCATGGACAAGTTGTCATGTCTACGGGCACATGCATTGCATACCGATCACTAGAAGGAGTAGTAAGCTCAAAAAAAGAAAAAAAGAAAAGAAAAGGAGTAGTAGAGAAAGCTAGGCGGATAAATAGTTCCTTATAGTCAAGCGGACCCATGCTACTACTTGTTCCAAAGACATGCACACCATGGAAATAGTCCATCTATATCAATATACATAGATAGGGGATATTTTTTTACAAGAGAGGAAATAGTTCATCCATCCATAATGCCCTGCTGCTGGTGCAACATCTTCTTGTTGTTGTTGTTCTCATTTTCTGTGGGAGAAGGCTTCGCAACAAGCTCTCTGGACCTTGCAGCTATCTCGAAACTCACACGGGCATCGAGGGCAGCATATTTTATCCGCTCGTACGTCAAGGGATAATTCTCCCATCCAGATGACCTTAATGCCAGCGTCTCATCACCCTTATGAAGATTTGTTCCTAGCACAAAATTTTCTACGTCGAATAGGGATGGTGTCGGTTTATCACAATCTTCTACAGGAATTTTTATTCTGGTTTGTAGGTCAGCGATGCTTTTCAAATCAAGGTTGTACGGCTCCAACTTCTGTTTGTCCCCTGCGATGGCTGCCCCACAGAAGTATATGTCCTCCTGACAAGAAATCGTGAAGCTCACCTGGTACGGAGGGCGCGTGTATGATGTGGTACACCAAAACATCATCTTCGAGGCACAGTTGAAGGACAGCGGCGCGTTGGATCTTCCAAGTGGCACGCTCCATGTACTCTGCGTCGAGACCGATGGCATTCATCTCCACCTCTTGGAGGGAGTTGGATACATTGTTGATCCACTTACGAACAACCCTTGGGTGG
This sequence comes from Triticum urartu, assembly GCF_003073215.2. NCBI lineage: Eukaryota > Viridiplantae > Streptophyta > Magnoliopsida > Poales > Poaceae > Triticum > Triticum urartu. Next base: position 420,742,756 of record NC_053028.1, read on the forward strand.
TCAGTGACTATGGCAACTATGCTCAACAAGCCTTCGACGAGGACATGTTGGACGCTAAAAACCTGCATCTCGATCTCTTTCGCCATTTGGAACCGCTGGACCGGAGGGCTATGGTTTGGAGAATTAGGATTAGATGGCTAATCTAACTGAAGAAGATGATTATTTGTAGGTGCTCCGGAATTACTCCAGGAGGATGTGAAGAGGTTAAAACAATGTGAATGCAGTGTGGTTTGGATGCAAATGAAGATCAAGGAGTGCTGAAAAAGCCGAGGAAAATCAGCTCCCGATGGAGAAGTAAATGGGAGAAGTTATGTGCATGCATGAGGAGAGCTGCGGTGGTTTGACTGCTGCATGCAATGGATTGGACGGGCTCTTTGGTTGCCTTTTCTCTCTCGCACGCGCACAGAGTGGCCAACTTGCATGCTGCAGTTTATTGGCTGGAGTCGAGCTACAGCTGCTCATGCGTACGCTAATTAATGCTGTGAATGCGGGGCATGGAGGGAAATGGGCGCATGCAAAAGGGTATGTACGCAGACTAATTAGAGAAATACTGAAAAAAGTTATGCGCAGACAAAAGAGGACCGGAGGGAGTACTACTCATGTTCGTACTACGATTAAGAAATATGTGGTTATCCTGAAAAAGAAAAGTCCCTCTTCACGCTTCCGCATGCACGAGAATTTGGTTCTGCTCGCAATATGGATGATAGCTGGAGGATGAAGTGAACCCAGAGGCATGCTAGCACGGGAGTGCACTCATGTTCCTACTATTCCTACTAGTAGGAGTAGTACAACTGTGGTACACTTGATGGTCAAAATACTATTATTCATCCGGTCCTCACAGTGAAGTGACAAGACCCTGTGCCCGAGGTGACACCAGTCCAGGCGGCGTGTCCGGGTTACCAAAGTCGGCCTCACCTTGTGCACTGTGCAGTCACTGTCACCGCCGTTGTATAGCATGCCTCGCCTCATCTCCCTCTCCCCTAGCACCACTCCATCTCCATCTCCGTCTCGCCGGAGATCCTGAGGTCACTCTTCATTATCTCACTGTGCCCCCGCATACCCTCGCCTCGCTCGCCTCCCCCGGTACCACTATTCCCTCGCTAGCTGCTCCAGCACCGACAGCCTTCTCCCCCGTAAATCAAGCCCCCCAAAACCCCACCTTCCAAACTCCACCATGGCCGAACGCGAACCGGGAAGGATCCATATGAGTCACGATTGGAGCAATCTCCCCAGTGACGTCCTCAACCTCTGTTGTTCGTGTATGGATATGTTGAGCGCCCTGCGGCTGGCTGCATGCTCGAGGGGCATGCACACGGCCATCATCGAAGCGAGGCCAAAGCTTTTCAAGACACCCTGCTTGTTGCTATATGGTCTTGTGAGATTGGCTCACCATGATACAGAGACGTACATGATGCCCCTCGACTTCAATCCGATCTCCATTAGCCAAAACTTCTTTGCAGGTATCTAGTGGGTCGCCGTACATCATTTCCCTCGACTTCGATCTGATCACCATCGCCCGAAACTTCTTGGCAGGTATGTACTGGGTCGGCATGAACTCCCACTAGATGGATGCCTTTAGAGAAGACGGTAAAAAGTTTGTGCTCGTGAACTTCCACACCTCCCATGAGATTATCCTTCCTCCGTTGGATTATATAGAGTTTTACCATCGCGGTCCTAGTCATCTAGATTACCACGTTAGTTGGACAGACCTTGTTTTGCAGAAGATTGTAATCTGCCAAGTGCCCACACGACATGCGAATTACACAGACTTCAAGCTAATTGCCTTGTTCGACCGCGGACTCGCCTATCTTTACGCCGGTGCCTTCTTTAGTTGGAGAAAACTCGGCTCGCAATGGATCATCGTCAAAGCTGATACACACTTCCGTGATGCTATTGAACACAATGGCATCATCTACGCGATCGACGAAGCAGATGGCACCACGTATTGCTGGGACGGCGCGTGTAAGTTATTTTCGTCTCATGTTAATGATGACGCCATGACACTGTTTGAACTTTTTGTGATGATTGGCATATCCCTGTTTGAGCAGAATTTGAGTAGAACTATGGCAATGTATTAGAGATGCTGTAAATCAGCTATATTTGGAATGAGTTAATTCAGGCAATTGTGATCATGTCATTACAGCCAATTTGTACCCCTGAATAATCAAACGGTTAGGAATATATGGATATTCTCCTTATTTTACAGTAATCTATATACTACTACTAAATATGAGTGTGTATCAATGGCCATGTTAGTTTCCTCATTTTCATGATGTAGAAACATGCACCACACTGTTGGTTTCATCTAACCATACATTAGGGAAGTAAATGTGCATATGGAGAACTCTATATTTGGAAGTAGTGAAATCCTGTAATGCTTACCATGTGTACATACCTATGTTTGCCCTTCAGCAATCAATGGCTAGAATAATATCCTCACGAAAATTTTGCCCACAGAACACGAGTATATAACAATGCATGGTCTGTTAGTTACCTTGAAGAATTTGTTTGTGAGAACAGAACATGATTCCATAACATGCATGACATGGTAGTTTCCTGTGAAGAATCGATTGCGAGATAACATGAGTATAACCATGCATGGAACTTCTACATTTTCAAACCCAGTATACATTTCCCCATATTTTCCTCCCAGTTCCAATAGGGACATATCAATGCTGATCTTACATTAACAATGATGTGTCTTGCACTATCCTACTCATACTCTGAACAATGCTGATCTTACATTAACAATGCCTGTCCTTTTTGATATGATGCAGTGTCCCCACAGTTACTGCCCTTTGTAATCACACCACCTTTTCCAAAAACAGGGAAGCACAACTGGTTCCTCGCTCGATCATACGACGACAAAAGACTGATGATCATTTGGACACATGAGCCAGAAAAGTTATATTGCAAAAACCCCACTGTATACAAGCACCATGAAATACGTGAGTATCCGGACAGTGGCTGTTACATCTATGAGCAGGATACCAGCTTGTTGGGGACTTCAGGATTTTTTAGTTGGAGGCGGGTAAACAGCCTTGGTTCACACTCTCTGTTTCTCGGACTCAATTATCCGATTAACCAGGAGATCACCATTGGCAAGGACCTTGATGGCAGAGAGGCTCTGTTTGCTATGGAAAACTGTGTCTACACGGCAAGCCCTAGGAGTTCGGGAGCAAACTCCCCTGATTGTCAACGATACAGCCTGCAGCCAAAAGAAGGTGAGAATGACAAAGGCATCCATATTAACTTTGATCCTTGGATGTCTCAATTATGACAGGCAGTGATGTGGTTCAAGCCTTTAGGTTGATAGGTAATTGGGCTGTTGCGTCGAAAGGGTGGAGTACTGGTGTCTCTGGATCATTGGTCGCTGAAGCAGGGCTGCAAATTATGATGGTGTTGGATCATCTCTTCGAATGACTTTGTTGTCTTTGCTGCTTGTTCTGGATGGGTAGTTCTTTCTTTTGTTATGCATATTCCTTGTCATTTGGTCATCCTCATCAATGTCACTCTTGCTATGTAATAGTTGGCTCTGTTTAGAATGTCATTCTCGTCTGGATCAGGAGAGTCTGAGCGCTACAGATGGGTGCATTTTGGTGGTGTAGCAAGACTTCTTATGAACTATCATGTCTTGCTGTTTATGTCAGTAGTAGTCACTAGTCAGTGTTTGAATGTTGTATATATCGTTGTTTCGAACTGTTTATTGTCTCGAACTACTGGTGGGCTAAATGAGGGCATCACCATTCTCTAGTGTTCAGAGTGTATCTCCTTTTTTCAAGTTATATAATTTGAGCTTAGTATTTTTTTCGATGATGTACAATTGTTTGGGCCAGTGAGGTGTCATTGAATATAGGCCGAGTAGTAACGCAATGCCAAACAAGTCAATTATGACTCTCAGGCCGGGCTCTCAAAAGATCCTCAAAAAAGGCTGGGCTCTCCAAAAAAGAAAGAATAAGGACTCTTAGGCCGACATGTGGGCGCCACCGGTGTTTTCGTGCGCTTGCGCGCCGAGAGCATATTGGCGCGTGTTCGAAATTCAAGCTACCTTTTCATCCCCAATATCCCGCCCCTCCCCCACCTCTGGAATCTCGATTCCTACTCCAGTTCCCCCAAATCCCCCTCCTGTACTCCCCATACTCAAGCTCACTATCATGTAGCCGATGAACGCGGATCTTCGAGCCAGAGATCCTGAGGTCTGTTGATACGTCTCCATCGTATCTATAATTTTTGATTGTTCCATGCCAATATTCTACTACTTTCATATACTTTTGGCAACTCTTTATACTATTTTTGGGACTAACATATTGATCCAGTGCCCAGTGCCAGTTCCTGTCGGTTACATGTTCTTGGTTTCGCAGAATATCCATATCAAACGGAGTCCAAATGGGATAAAAATGGACGGAGATACTTTTTGGAATATTTGGAAAATTCCAGAAGAAAAATCCACGCGAGACGGTGCCCGAGGTGGTCACGAGGCAGGGGGCGCACCCCCTACCCTCGTGATCCACCCGTAAGGCGGTTGACGCTCTTATTTTGCCGCAAGAAAGCTAATTTTCAGAAAAATCATGGCGAAGGTTTCAGGCCAATCGGAGTTACGGATCTCCATATATACACGAAATGGTGAAACAGAGCCAGGAGAGCACACAGAAACAGAGAGAGACGGAGAGACATATCCAATCTCGGAGGTGCTCTCGCCCCTCCAACGCCATGGAGGCCAAGGACCAGAGGGGAAACCCTTCTCCCATCTAGGGAGGAGGTCAAGGAAGAAGAAGAATAAGAAGAAGAAGGGGGGCCTCTCCCCCTTGCTTCCGGTGGCGCCGGAGTGCCACCGGGGGCCATCATCATCACCGTCATCTTCACCAACAACTTCCCCGCCTTCACCACCAACTATTCCCCCTCTATGCAGCGGTGTAACCTCTCTCTTACCCGCTGTAATCTCTACTTAAACATGGTGCTCAATGCTATATATTATTTCCCTATGATGTATGGCTATCCTATGATGTTTGAGTAGATCCGTTTTGTCCTATGGGCTATTTGATGATCAAGATTGGTTTGAGTTGCATGTTTTATTATTGGTGCTGTCCTATGGTGCTCTCCGTGTCACGCAAGCATGAGGGATTCCCGCTGTAGGGTGTTGCAATATGTTTATGATTTGCTTATGGTGGGTGGCGTGAGTGAACAGAAGCACAGACCCGAGTAAGTAGGTTGTTTGCGTATGGGATAAAGAGGACTTGATGCTTTAATGCTATCGCTGGGTTTTACCTTAATGAATCTTTAGTAGTTGTGGATGCTTGCTAGAGTTCCAATCATAAGTGCATATGATCCAAGTAGAGAAAGTATGTTAGCTTATGCCTCTCCCTCAAATAAAATTGTAATAATGATTACCGGTCTAGTTATCGATTGCCTAGGGACAAATAACTTTCTCGTAACAGCAAACTCTCTACTAAACCTAACTTAGTTGTGTCTTTATCTAAACAGCCCCTACTTTTTATTTACTTGCTCTTTATTATCTTGCATACCTATCCAACAACACCTACAAAGTACATCTAGTTCCATACTTGTTCTAGGTAAAGCGAACATCAAGTGTGCGTAGAGTTGTGTCGGTGGTCGATAGAACTTGAGGGAATATTTGTTCTGCCTTTAGCTCCTCGTTGGGTTCGACACTCTTACTTATCGAAAACTATTGCGATCCCCTATACTTGTAGGTTATCATCCGTCCTACTACCTCTTGAGCACTATGTTGGATTTCCCCGAAGAGGAGAGGATGATGCATCAAAGTAGCGTAAGTATTTCCCTCAGTTTTTGAGAACCAAGGTATCAATCCAGTAGGAGGCTACGCGCGAGTCCCTCGTACCTACACAAAAACAATAGCTCAACACAACCAACGCGCTTAGGGGTTGTCAATCCCTTCACGGTCACTTACGAAAGTGAGATCTGATAGAGATGATAAATAATATTTTTGGTATTTTTGGTATAGAGATACAAAGTTAAAAGATAAAAGCAAAGTAAAAACAAAGCAATAATAAAGTGATGGAGATTGATATGATGAGAAAGAGACCCCGAGGCCATAGGTTTCACTAGTGGCTTCTCTCAAGAGCATAAGTATTCTACGGTGGGTGAACAAATTACTGTTGAGCAATTGACAGAATTGAGCATAGTTATGAGAATATCTAGGTATGAGCATGTATATAGGCATCACGTCTGAGACAAGTAGACCGACTCCTGCCTGCATCTACTACTATTACTCCACTCATCGATCGCTATCCAGCATGCATCTAGAGTATTAAGTTAAAAATAGAGTAATGCCTTAAGCAAGATGACATGATGTGGAGGGATAGTTTCATGCAATATGATAAAAACCCCATCTTGTTATCCTCGATGGCAACAATACAATACGTGCCTTGCTGCCCCTTCTGTCACTGGGAAAGGACACCGCAAGATCGAACCCAAAGCTAAGCACTTCTCCCATGGAAAGAACAACCAATCTAGTAGGCCAAACCAAACTGATAATTCGAAGAGACTTGCAAAGATAACCAATCATACATAAAAGAATTCAGAGAAGATTCAAATATTATTCATAGATAGACTTGATCATAAACCCACAATTCATCGGTCTCAACAAACACTCTGCAAAAAGAAGATTACATCAAATATATCTCCACGAGAGAGGGGGAGAACATTGTATTGAGATCCAAAAAGAGAGAAGAAGCCATCTAGCTACTAACTATGGACCCGTAGGTCTGAAATAAACTACTCACACTTCATTGGAGGGGCTTGGATGATGATGTAGAAGCCCTCCGTGATCGATGCCCCTTCCGGCGGAGCTCCGGAACAGGCCCCAAGATGGGATCTCGTGGATACAGAAAGTTGCGGCGGTGGAATTAGGTTTTTGGCTCTATCTCTGATCGTTTGGGGGTACATCGGTATATATAGGAGGAAGAAGTATGTCGGTGGAGCTTCGAGGGGCCCACGAGGCAGCGGGCGCGCACTAGGGGGGCGCCCTCCACCCTCGTGACTGCCTCGTGGCTTTCTTGACGGAGTATCCAAGTCTCCTGGATCTTATGTGATGAGAAAATCACGTTTCCGAAGGTTTCATTCCGTTTGGACTCCGTTTGATATTATGTTTCTCCGGAACACTGAAATAGGCAAAAAATAGCAATTCTGGGCTGGGCCTCCGGTTGATAGGTTAGTCCCAAAAATAATATAAAAGTAGAAAATAAACCCCAATATAGTCCAAAACAGTAAATAATATAGGATGTAACAATCAAAAATTATAGATACGTTGGAGACGTATCAAGCATCCCCAAGCTTAATTCCTGCTCGTCCTCGAGTAGGTAAATGATAGAAACAAAATTTTTGATGTGGAATGCTATTTGGCATAATTTTAATGTAATTTTTCTTAATTATGGTATGAATATTCAGATTCGAAAGATTCAAGGCAAAAGTTCATATTGACATAAAAATGATAATACTTCAAGCATACTAACTAAGCAATAATGTCTTCTCAAAATAACATGGCCAAAGAAAGTTCATCCCTACAAAATCATATAGTTTAGTCATGTTTCATTTTCGTCACACAAGAATGCTCTCATCATGCACAACCCCGTTGACAAGCCAAGCAATTGTTTCATACTTTAGTAATCTCAAACCTATAAACTTTCACGCAATATATGAGCGCGAGCCATGGACATAGCACTATGGGTGGAAATTGAATATAATGAGGGGGATTATGTGGAGAAGAAAAAAAAGGAGAAAGTCTCACATCAGCGAGGCTAATCAATGGGCTATGGAGATGCCCACCGATTGATGTTGATGCAAGCAGTAGGGATTGCCATGCAACGGATGCACTAGAGCTATAAATGTATGAAAGCTCAACAAAAGAAACTAGTGGGTGTGCATCCAACTTGCTTGCTCACGAAGACCTAGGGCACTTGAGGAGGCCCATTGTTGGAATATACAAGCCAAGTTCTATAATGAAAAATTCCCACTAGTATATGAAAGTGATAACATGAGAGACTCTCTACTATGAAAATCATGGTGCTACTTTGAAGCACAAGTATGGTAAAAGGATAGTAACATTGTCCCTTCTCTCTTTTTCTCTCATTTTTTGGGCCTTTTTATGGCCTTTCTCTTTTTTGGGGCCTTCTCTTTTTTATGGCCTTTTTTATTCCTCACTTGGGACAATGCTCTAATAATGATGATCATCACACTTCTATTTATTTACAACTCAATGATTACAACTCGATACTAGAACAAAGATGACTCTATATGAATGCCTTTGGCGGTGTACCGGGATATGCAATGAACCAAGAGTGACATGTATGAAAGAATTATGAACGGTGGCTTTGCCACAAATACTATGTCAACTACATGATCATGCTAAGCAATATGACAATGATGAATGTGTCATGATGAACGGAATGATGGAAAGTTGCATGGCAATATATCTCGGAATGGCTATGGAAATGCCATAATAGGTAGGTATGGTGGCAGTTTTGAGGAATATATAAGGAGGTTTATGTGTGAAAGAGCGTATCATATCACGGGGTTTGGATGCACCGGCGAAGTTTGCGCCAACTCTCAATGTGAGAAAGCGCAATGCACGGTACCGAAGAGGCTAGCAAGGATGGAAGGGTGAGAGTGCGTATAACCCATGGACTCAACATTAGTCATAAAGAACTCACATATTTATTGCAAAAATCTACAAGTCATCAAAAACCTCGGCTCTACGCGCATGCTCCTAGGGGGATAGATTGGTAGGAAAAGACCATCGCTCGTCCCCGACCGCCACTCATAAGGAAGACAATCAAATAACACCTCATGTTTCAAATTTGTTGCATAACGTTTACCATACGTGCATGCTATGGGACTTGCAAACCTCAACACAAGTATTTCTCAATTTCACAACTACTCAACTAGGATGACTTCGATATTATTACCTCCATATCTCAAAACAATCATCTAGCATCAAACTTCTCTTAGTATTCAACACACTCATAAGAAAGTTTTATTATTAATCTTGCATACCAAGCATATTAGGATTTTAAGCAAATTACCATGCTAATAAGACTCTCTAAATAATCTAAGTGAAGCATGAGAGATCAATAGTTTCTATAAAACAAATCCACCACCGTGCTCTAAAAGATATAAGTGAAGAACTAGAGCAAAACTATAAAGCTCAAAAGATATAAGTGAAGCACATAGAGTATTCTATCAAATTCCAAATTATGTATAGCTCTCTCAAAAGGTGTGTATAGAAAGGATGATTGTGGTAGACTAACAAGCAAATACTCAAATCATAAAAGACGCTCCAAGCAAAACACATATCATGTGGTGAATAAAAATATAGCTCCAAGTAAAGTTACCGAGAGAAGTAGACGAAAGAGGGGATGCCTTCCGGGGCATCCCCAAGCTTTGGCTTTTAGGTGTCTTTAGATTATCTTGGGGGTGCCATCGGCATCACCAAGCTTAGGCTCTTTCCACTCCTTGTTCCATAATCCATCAAATCTTTACCCAAAACTTGAAAACTTCACAACACAAAACTTAAAGTAGAAAATCTCGTGAGCTCCGTTAGCGAGAGAAAACAAAAGACCACTTAAAGGTACTGTAATGAACTCATTCTTTATTTATATTGGTGTTAAACCTACTGTATTCCAACTTCTCTATGGATTAAACTATTTTACTAGCCATAGATTCATCAAAATAAGCAAACAACACACGAAAAACAGAATCTGTCAAAAACAGAACAGTCTGTAGTAATCTGTAGCTAGCGCAAAATCTGGAACCCGAAAAATTCTAAAATAAATTGCTGGACGTGACGAATTTATCTATTAATCATCTGTAAAAAGAATTAACTAAATATCACTTTCCAAATAAAAATGACAGCAGTTCTCGTGAGCGCTAAATTTTCTGTTTTTACAGGAAGTTCAACAAGACTTTCCCCAAGTCTTCCCAACGGTTCGACTTGGCACAAACACTAATTAAACACAAAAAACACAACCAAAACAGAGGATAAATAATTTATTTACTACTAAACAGGAGCAAAAATCAAGAAATAAAAATAAAATTGGGTTGCCTCCCAACAAGCGCTATCGTTTAACGCCCCTAGCTAGGCATAACAAGCAAGAATAGATCTAGGTATTGCCATCTTTGGTTTTCAACTTTTTAGCGGAATCATGCTCGAATCCGGGGGGTTCTTTACGTTTCCCTTCATATTCTGAAATTTTAGATCTAATGAATCCAATCGCTTATTACAAAGGGTAATCAACATATTCATGCGGTGAATATTTCCACTAATGTTCTTAAGAGGTTCAAGAGATTTCTGCAAGATTTTAGTAACTTCACAATTTTTTTCAAAAACTTGTGTCTCTTCCTGAGTAGGATGAGGCCCCTTTTCTTGAGGTAGTGTTCCCACTATACCTTCTATAATTTCAAGTGCAATATGGGGATCGATTTCAATAAAATTGCCTTTGGCAACGTAATCCAAGAGTTTTCTATGAGACATTTTTAATCCAACATAAAAATTGCGAAGCAAAATTCTCAGATTTATTTCAGAGGCACAATTACGATGAGATTCCATTATTCTCAACCAGGCATCTTTTAAGTTTTCTCCTAACCTTTGTTTAAAGTGAAAGATTTTGAACTCAGGTGTCAATAGAGAAGATAAGGGACTAGCCATGACGACAAGCAAACAAACTAACACACGAGCAAACAAAAAGCAAACGGGCAAAAGAGGAAAATAGAGAGGGAGGATAGAGAGAGAGGGCGAATAAAACGGCAAGGGTGAAGTGGGGGAGAGGAAAACGAGAGGCAAATGGCAAATAATGTAATGCGGGAGATAGGTATTGTGATGGGTACTTGGTATGTTGACTTTTGCGCAGACTCCCCGGCAACGGCGCCAGAAATTCTTCTTGCTACCTCTTGAACACTGCGTTGGATTTTCCCGAAGAGGAGAGGATGATGCAGCAAAGTAGCGTAAGTATTTCCCTTAGTTTTTGAGAACCAAGGTATCAATCTAGTAGGAGGCTACGCGCGAGTCCCTCGTACCTACACAAAAACAATAGCTCAACACAACCAACGCGCTTAGGGGTTGTCAATCCCTTCACGGTCACTTACGAAAGTGAGATCTGATAGAGATGATAAATAATATTTTTGGTATTTTTGGTATAGAGATACAAAGTTAAAAGATAAAAGCAAAGTAAAAACAAAGCAATAATAAAGTGATGGAGATTGATATGATGAGAAAGAGACCCCGAGGCCATAGGTTTCACTAGTGGCTTCTCTCAAGAGCATAAGTATTCTACGGTGGGTGAACAAATTACTGTTGAGCAATTGACAGAATTGAGCATAGTTATGAGAATATATAGGCATGATCATGTATATAGGCATCACGTCCGTGACAAGTAGACCGAAACGATTCTGCATCTACTACTATTACTCCACCCATCGACCGCTATCCAGCATGCATCTAGAGTATTAAGTTAAAAACAGAGTAACGCCTTAAGCAAGATGACATGATGTAGAGGGATAGTTTCATGCAATATGATAAAAAAAACCCATCTTGTTATCCTCGATGGCAACAATACAATACGTGCCTTGCTGCCCCTTTTGTCACTGGGAAAGGACACTGCAAGATCGAACCCAAAGCTAAGCACTTCTCCCATGGCAAGAACAACCAATCTAGTAGGCCAAACCAAACTGATAATTCGAAGAGACTTGCAAAGATAACCAATCATACATAAAAGAATTTAGAGAAGATTCAAATATTATTCATAGATAGACTTGATCATAAACCCACAATTCATCGATCTCAACAAACACACCGCAAAAAGAAGATTACATCAAATAGATCTCCACGAGAGAGGGGGAGAACATTGTATTGACATCCAAAAAGAGAGAAGAAGCCATCTAGATACTAACTATGGACCCGTAGGTCTGAAATCAACTACTCACACTTCATCGGAGGGGCCTGGATGATGATGTAGAAGCCCTCCGTTTGATATTCCGTTTCTTTAAAACACTGAAATAGGCAAAAAAACAACAATTCTAGGCTGCGCCTCCGTTTAATAGGCGAGTCTCAAAAATAATATAAAAGTGGAAAATAAAGCCCAATATAGTCCAAAATAGTAGATAATATAGCATGGAGCAATCAAAAAATATAGATACATTGGAGACGTATCACGTCCTGCCTTTAGTCGCTGCGTGATGTCGCTCAACAGTGGCATGGCGGCGCTTGACGACCAGTTTGCCGGCAAAGTGCTGATGGTAACCATCAACGGCGACCGTTCTCCTGTCTTGATGTACGACCTTATCAAAGCTCTTGGCATTGCACACGACATCAAAATAAGTGACTTGCTCGTCGAAGTCTGTCCGCCACCGGCTGATTTCTTCGTCAGGTTCCGGACAACTTTCAACTACAGTCGTGTGTTCGAATCTTCCCGGCGTTTGTTTTGCGATGGCGTGCTGGTGAGATTTGATCGGTGGCACCCAGGATGGGGCTCGGTGCCCTCTGAGCTTGAGGTTTTAACAAAGCTTACCTTCCACGGCATGCCTCGACGTGCTTGGAACAACGAGTCCATGAATGAGCTTATCAACGACCTTGGAGGTGAGTTCTTAAGTATATTTGTTCCTCCAGATAGCTGGGCTCTGACGGTTATGGCATGGATGAAGAAGCCATCCACCATACCGAAGGTGATTGGTGTTGAGATACCGGTGCAGGAACTGGGGTTGTACTATTCGTCGCCACCAAGGCCGCCGCGGACCACATTAGGGATGTACCTGTATCGAGTGTTTGTGCATGTCGAAGAAGTGGTCAATCCATCAATCGAAGTCCTGACGCCGCCGCTGGTGCCAGGGTCCGTCGACGACATCCATTACAGGAGTCAACGTCAGACTTTCCCCGTGTTGCTCGGAACTATGGATGGCACAGGGCCTACTCCATCGCGTGGCGGAGTCCACTGCTTCTTTGGGAGAAGAGGCAGGGCTGGCTGTCTGGATGTTCTCTAATTTGAGGTAACAACTGAATCTTGTCAGATACTAGTTAAATCCGAGCTATGGGTGTGAAGCACTGATGTGCCAGTACATTTGATTGTGACATGTTCTAATTTTGTTCCTGAACTTTTTTTAGAAAGGGCTGTACATCAACTTAATGTGCTAGCATAACTTATTGTGTTGTCTATCTGTTTTCTTTGCACAGCATTCAAGATATTTCCCTGTCATTGATAAAGACTATTAACCGTTATGTACGAGTTCGTTCGTTTAAACATAGCCCTACCCGTAGCGATCCACTGCTTCCATCCTGATTGTGCTGCCTGCGTGAAATTTTTGTATGCAAGTTCAGTGTGCTATGATGTTCTATATGATTGTGTCAACTATATAAGTTTTTACTGAGCATCAGCAATGCATATCGCTGAAAGATGTATTTACGAGCATCGACCGATGGGTCTCTCTCTCTCACACACACACACGCACACAAGCAGACACGCACAAGTGGGACCCGTTGAATTATTTCTTTGCTTGTGACAGCTTTTAATTAGGTTCCATTGTAATCTAACTTTTTTCTTAAGTTATTAATTGACCTCGGTGACTTCAAAAAGTTGTACAGAAGCCTTGTTTGGGCCTTTCCGACGTCACTGAATGTGGGCTGAGTAGCCATGTTAGGTTGTACTGTACTACACAGGCCTTTTTTCAACATCAACAATGCAACTGGGCCGACAGTTGTACACAATATCCGGATCAACTTGTTATTCTCCAACCCGCTGGGCTGCAAACTTTCCTAGGAGGTATGCATTAGGCTTAACAAGAAAATGGACTTTAAGAAATAATAAACGGGATGTACTTATAATAACTGGGCAGTAACTATAAAAAAATGCACCAAACGCGTAATTAGTTTAAAAAATATATTACTTTCGGAATTTGAAAATTTTAATTTCATTACTTGTTGCGCGCACAATATTTTTTTGGATTTTAACGTAATACAACTTTATTTTGATATTATATTTAATCTGACTAGAAATTTCGGATAAAAATATTTCGGATCCCATAAAAATGTGGGATTTTGTTTTGAATTCTGTTTTGAGCGGTTGGATGAAATTATTAGTCGTTGTCGTAGCTAGAAAATGGGCTGTACTTTTAAGAAACTGTAAATGGGCTGTAGTAAATTCCATTAGAATAAAAAAATGGGCTGTACATTCTTACAAATCGCAAATGGGCTATATGTTCTCTGCCACACACTTGTGGGCCTTCTAAGTTGACGCGTCCCCTAAAAAAACTAAGTTGACGCATATGCAAGGCTTTGTCAACAACACACGGTTCTGGCAGCTGTGGCCATTGGATGTCCATCCAATGGATGTCGTGCTTCTTCTTCAATCTCGGATATTCTTGCTTCAGCCGCCCAAAAAATGATTCCTCCCCCTGACATCTGGGGCGCATCGTTTTTGAGGCTGACCTGTGGGCCTACTAAGTTGACGGGTACCAAGGGCTTTGTCAACTTAGTCAATATAAACGATTCTAGCTGCAGTGACCGTACGATGTCTATCCAATGGCTGTAGTGCTTCTTCAACATCTGGTCTTCTTGCTCCTTCCGCCCAAAGCAGCGCCGGTCGTGCCGCGTGCTCCTGCCTCCCGTGGCCGGCTGTGATGCCGCGGAGGCCTCACCGCCCCTACTACTCCCACCGCTGGCCAGGCCATCCCTCTACTCACCCACACCCCCTGTTTTTCCGCAGCGACGGCAGTCTCACACCGTGGCCGAACCAGTGAACCCTCGTACTCCTCTCCGCGCGGGCTTCCACTACCGCATCTTTCCCGGCTCCGCATCGTCCCCTTCCTAGGCCTCGCCGTCGTCCACCGCCATGGTGCTCTCAGCACGGCGTGGTCAACGTGGGCAAGGAATGGCTTCCATCGGGCGTGAACTGTATGTGGAGAGGCTGACAGCTGGGTCCACGGCCGCAACAAGGAAGTGCCTCCTTATAACATGGAAAATAATGATTCCTCCACCTGACAGCAGGGCCCTGCCGGACGGGCCATCGTATTTCACGAAAAAAACATTCCCCCTGACTGCTGGGACCCACCGGACGGGCCACCGTATTGCGCGAGAAAAATGTCTCCCCCCCCCCCCCCCCGCTGTCAGGTCGGGCCCACCGGAAGTGCCTCCTTATTATGCACAAAAAAATGAATACTCCCCCTGCTGGTTGGGACCCACCTTGGTGGGAGGCTGACTTGTGGGGCTACTAAGTTGACGGGGATGGAGTGCGTTGTCAACTTAGTCAATATGACCGATTCTAGCTCCAGTGACCGTACGATAAGCATCCAACGGTCGTAGTGCTTCTTCAACCTCTGGTCTTGTT
Source organism: Triticum urartu (assembly GCF_003073215.2). NCBI lineage: Eukaryota > Viridiplantae > Streptophyta > Magnoliopsida > Poales > Poaceae > Triticum > Triticum urartu. Next base: position 420,758,103 of record NC_053028.1, read on the forward strand.
GCTCCAGCCGCCCAAAGCAGCGCCGGTCGTGCTGCATGCTCCTGCCTCCCGTGGCCGGTTGTGCTGCCGCGGAGGCCTCACCGCCCCCTACCATTCCCACCGCCAGCAAGGCCCTGCGGCGATAGTAGCCTCATACCACAGCCGAACCAGTGAACCCTCGTACTCCTCTCCGCGCGGGCTTCCACTGCCGCGTCTTACCCTGCTACGCGTCATCCCCTTCCTAGGCCTCGCCGTCGTCCACCGCCCTGGTGCTCTTGGTGCGGCGTGGTCAACGTGGTCAAGGAACGACTTCCATCGGACGTGGACAGTATGTGGAGAGGCTGACAGCTGGGTCCACGGCCGCAGCAAGGAAGTGCCTCCTTATTACGCTCAAAATAATTATTCCTCCACCTGACAGCGTGGACCCACCGGACGGGCCACCGTATTTTGTGAAAAAAAACATTTCCCCCTGACTGCTGGGACCCACCAGCTACATCTTCGCACGCAAGGAAGTGCATCTGGGCAAAAAAAACGATTCACCCCCGTGACTGCTGGGACCCACCAGCTATATCTTCGCACGCAAGGAAGTGCCTGACAGTCGGGACCCACCTGGTCGAAGCATACGTAGCGTTGTCATTCTGGTCGCGAACGTGTACGTACATACTAGTCGATGTAGAGGTGCGCGCGTGTCGTAGTAGAGGCGCGCACGTAGCATGTACACGTAAGTACAACGGCCACTGTGCAAGAAAGAAAATACGGCCACATACGTACATATGGGCAGGGTCTCGAACGTCTACTCGCGCATACGTACGGCCAGGGCTTGTGCACATGGCTGGGTCAGAACGGAGAAACAGCATCGTCGTCGTGTTCATGGGGAGTCAGCCGGCTGGGTCAGAACGGAATGCGTCATCGTGTTCATCGGGAGGGCTTGGACAGAACAGCCGATGGAAATGAGGTCTGGCGTACCGCAGAAGGGAGGAAACGGCCTTGTGTTCGACCGGCCATGTTCGAAACGGGATCCTGTTCATCGGGAGGGGTCCGGCGTACTATAAAACGGAGGAAACGGACCTCCTAAGGTCGAAACGGGGATCCTGTCGATCGGGAGGGGTGTGGCGTCTCGCAAAACAGAGGAAACAGACTTGTGTTGGAGTGCTATGGTCGAAACGGGGGTCCTGTTCATCGGGAGGGGTGTGGCGTACCGCAAAACGGGACTCCACAGGATACTGTTCATCTCCACCGTCGACCCCCTCCAGCCTCCACGGGCTACTGTTCATCCACCGGCGACCTTCTCCAGCCTCCACCCGCGACTGTTAATCCATAGGCTCCTGTTCATCCAGCCTCCACCGCGCGCTACTCCACCGGCTACTGTTCAACCAGCCCTCTCCACGGGCTCCTGTTCAACCACCCCTCCACGGGCTACTGTTCATCCTGCCCTCCATCGTCTCCTGTTCATCCTGCCCTCCACGGGGTGGTCCTGTTCATCCTGCCCTCCACGGGGTCCTGTTCATCCACCCCCACCGAGATCTGTTCATCCAAACCCCCCAGCAATGCTCATTGTTCATCCAGAGGCAACATCGATCGGCTTCAGTTAGCAGCAGTAGCGAAGGAATCGCTCGATCGGGTTCATTTAACAGTCATCGATCGATCGCTCGGGTTCAGTAACGCGTAGCCTGTAGTGCAATCGCTCGGGTTTAGTTAGAGCCCAACACCTCCCGCGCGTGCGTGTACGAGAGAAACACGCATCGCTCGGCCCCGACCACCCACCGTAACCGGGAACACCCTGATATTTTCCTCGCCCTTTCTTCTACCATGGTTTTTTCCGTCATGGACGGCCCAAAGAATGTCATACAGCTACGTCTCTGGCCCTCCCAGGACGAAAAGCCCATTTCTGTCATGATTTTTTGTCATAGAAGTAGGACCCCACCACATCTATGATGATACCGGGTTTTGTCACAATTATCGTCATAGAAGTGTCATAGGTATGACAGAAAAAAATTTCGTTCGGCCCAAAATGTCACGGATGTGTCTTTTTTTGTAGTGACATACTCCAAACACTGATGTATAGAGACTTATTTTAGAGTGTAGATTCACTCATTTTGCTACGTATGTAGTCCATATTGAGGCCCTGTTTGGTTCATAAGTCCTAGGACTTTTTCTAGTCCCAACTAAAAAGTCCCTACTCCTTAAAAAGTCCCTCCCTGTTTGTTTTCTGGGACTAAAAAGTCCCTAGTCCCTCCCTAGAGGTCATTGAATGACCATGTCACCCCCAGTATACAGAAAAATAACAACCAAACAACACCATGGGGCGGCGGGACAATGGGTACAGGGAGGGGCATTGTTGGAAAAGTCCAAAAAAAGACTCTCCTTGAGAGTCTTCTTCATTAAGTCCCAAAAATCAAGTTTTAGTCCCTAGTAGTCCCTCCTGTTTGGTTAAAAAGTCCCTGAGAGGGACTTTTTTCTAGTCCCTACACTAAAAGGTCCTTGGAAACAAACACCCCCTACATAGAGTTGAGACACTTATTTTGGAACGAAGGGAGTACATATTCGCTATGATCTGTCAATCATTGAGATGCAATAGCATGCACGTTAGTCTTTTGTATTTGATGAAATGTTGCAACGGGCAACCTTGGGCGCAAGATACATGTAACAGAAGTTGGAAGCTTTATAGCATTGTACTATCTCGCTGATAAATTATAGTATACTATACTAGTACTACCTCCGTTCCTAAATATAAGTCTTTGTAGAGATTTCACAACGAACCACATACGGATGTATATAGATGCATTTTAAGTGTAGATTCATTCATTTTGTTCCGTATGTAGTCCACCTAGTGGAATCTCTACAAAGACTTATATATATAGGAACGAAGGGAGTACTATGTAAAGAGTTAGGTGTTGCACGGTGTCCAGAAAATATGGTGATAGTGTGAGGTGGGCCATGTAATCACTGAGCCTGCGTGTTTTCACTGCACTTGCACTCCTCCGCCATAAGAATGGAGAAAATTGTAATCTAGTAGTACCTCCTTTCGCCGAAAGCGTGGGACATCCAGCAGTCCTACCACCTCAGTAATAATGACCAATGAGCCGTCAAATCACATAGACCCAGTAGTAAGTTGGACGGACGAAGCAACCATCACTCTTGAATCCGCTTCTCCCTTCAACGCAGGCGCCAATGAGAGGTTGCATCCGCTCTGCCCGGGCATGAATGCGCACCGATTCTATGAAGTGGCGCTGACCGTTTCGGGCGGGAAGCGCGCGCGGGCGATGGAGGGGCTTTGGGTGGGCCAGGCTGGTCAGGAGCGGGCATGGCAGCTGTCCGCCTGTCCCTCTACCGGACGCCCGGAAACGAGAGGATGCACCGACTCTCGCGGCTAAAATTGTACAGTACACACGATCTCTCTATAGGAGTAGGTCGATCTGTCTCTCTCTCTAACACACACATGCTTTTAAACACACACACACACACGCACACACGCACACACAGGTTCATAGAATAGGAAAATCGTGCGAGTGCGAAGCCACAGGAAGTGAGATACAAATGGAGTACGTACAAGAAGCGAAGAGGTGACGAATATTCCATCAAACCTGGACTGAGGAGTAGTACTCCCTCCGTCTAGGTGTTAAGTCATCTTACGGAATCAGATATTCCCAAAATGTTTAGGCGTCGTCCATCAACTTCGCATCTCAATCCCCTCTTGGCCTCGTTGCTAGCGAGCGTTGTTACTTAGGGAGCGTTTGGATCCTTAGCAAGACAACTTATAGCATAGCCGGGCAAGGTTAGGCATTTGGAACTGTTAAAATATGTTAGCTTTTGTGGGCCAGCTAGCTTGGGTGGGCTAGAAAAACCTTGCTAGCTTAGGAGAGCCAGATCGGCTCGCTTCCAACGGCAAACTTCGCGTAGTAGTAACATAGACTAGTAACATATGCATGTTAGTAGTCCAGGTTACTCACCACTATGACTAGCCTAAGCAATGTAACCAAACGCTCCTTACCCTGCCTTGTTATCTCCCTCGGAAACCCAATGCATGGAGTGCAACTACGCGTTGATCAGTGAAGAAATCAAAGTCGGCTTGCACGCGAGTTAATACGTGGTCCTGCATGGTAGCTAAAATGGCATCTCTTAGTTGTTTGGATTAATTGTTGCGTTTAGAGATAGAAATCAGGGCATTGATTGGAGGAATGACCGGTCAAGTTTCTCCTTCTCCTCCAATCTGCTTGCACCTTGGTCCCCCTGCACCTTCTAACGTGACTTATTACACCTAGACGGGGGGAGTCGTATGAGATACGGTGGCACACTGACTTAGGTCAAATACAAGTGCCCAAAAGTGTGTGCATGTTATAATCAGGATTCACTTAAAATAGTACGTGAGCGAACAAAGGGATTAATTGGACAATGTTCCCGAGCAGTAGCGAGATGTGTGAGGTAAGATACACCGCTGGCACTTTTAATTTTTCTTATTAATTTGTTTGTTTCACCCTCTAACTGGTGTGACCCAACGTACCACGTGGAGAGAGGTAAGGTGACTATGGCTGCATTATTTCTGCACCACTATGGATAGTCTTACCACCAAAGCCATATGACACGGTTATGATTTAAATCCCAATGACTCCCACACAAAAAAACACGGCATGCTTGTCACATGAATGCAGGAATGTATAAAAGGTTATTTTCCTCTCGTTGAACATAACGGAGGGTTGTGTAGCTGGTTAGCCTGTTCTCTCATCAAACTTGAGGTCTCGGGTTCGATAACTACACTTGAGCATAATTCGTGCCAGGAGGATTCTTTGACTGCTTAAAATGGATGGATACGAAGCTATACGATCAGCTGCACCCTCGGCGCTTGTTTTCTACGGTTTGCATTCTTCACACTCTCTCGAGTATATATATACAGGCTGGAGCCTCAGCGCTTGTAGTTGCTCTCTTCACACTCTCTCACCCTCTCCAGATCTAAACAAGACTTCGTTGGCCTCTTTCTCTCCCCTCTCTGCTGGTCTGCTTGTAGTTGCTCTCTTCACACTCTCTCACCCTCTGCAGATCTAAATAAGACTTCGTTGGCCTCTCTCTCACCCCTCACTGCTAGTCAAAGAGCCGGCGGGATCCGTCTGCCAGGAAGGGAAGGAGGCTTAACGCTGTCGCCGTCGGCGAGGGAGGGAATCCACTACCTACACAGTTGTTCACTTTCACCCAGCGGCGGCGCGGGAGGGCCTCCGAGCCCTTCTTCTTCACTGCCATACATAGTGTGGGCCGAACGGCCTCCGGTTGCCCACTGAACCACACCCCAAGAACCTTAAGGTATAATTTACTTATTCCACATGCATTGCTCTAGCTGCATGTGGGCTTTTTCCGCTTCTGCACTCGAATCTAGGTGTTGGATCAAACAGGAAAGTAGTGGGGAAAGTTCTATACCATGAATCTAGGACGTGGTTCAAAGAGGAAAGGAATAGGGGAAAGTTGTGGGAAAAGTTGTATAGCATGAATCTCGGACGTGGTTCAAAAAGGAAAGGAAGGGGAAAAGTAGTGGGGAAATTTGTATCGCATGAATCTAAGACGTGGTTCAAAGAGGAAAGGAATGGGGGAAAGTTGTATAGCATAAATATAGGACATGGTTCAAAGAGGAAAGGAAGGGGGAAAGTACTAGTACAGACTGGCTATCCAGCACCTACGTTGGTCGAAAAGGGAAAACAATGACAAACACAGTACGCACATCTGTAACAAACTGATCTTTTGTTTTGTTTTGGACAAGGCTGTAGAGTTTGAGCAGGACTAGATTTGCTGCGCTCACGTAGGGAAAGGTGTCTAAAGATAACAAAACTGGGACCAAAACAAATATGCTCTTTGGTTGTTTGTTCTTTGTTGCAACAGACTGTGGATCACCCCAGTACATCGGTAGATGCACATGGTGCCGGTACGTCCACTATCCTGTGCAACTCTTTAGCTATTGTTAATCTAAGGTTCTGTTTGGTTAAAAACTCCCTAGTCCCTACCTGCTTGGTTCCAGGGACTAAACATGGAGTAGAGGTTATTAAATGACATGCTAAAATACCATGTTACCCCTAGTAATGTACTAATAGAGACAAGGTGCGATGCGTGCCAAGGTCTTCTTTCTTTAGTCCCAAATGCCCACTTTTAGTCCCTAAAAGTCCCTCCTTTTTGGTTTAGATGGGACTGACATGGAGTTTTTTTAGTCCGTCCACCAAAATGTCCCTCTAAACAAACGCCCTCTAATAATGCCGCTGGAAAATTGATGCAATGCTACAGTTAAAAGAAAATTACATGTTTAACGAATTTTATTATTAATATAATCTCTCTGTTAATATTAATCAATGCCACCGTTTGAGAAATGCTACTATCTTGCTTTCTTTCCCATTTAGATAAGGTAGACACTTCTTTTTGTTAGCTTCTGTGTCATCCACCATTATTGACCACTAGTTGTTTCCTTTACACCTCTGTGTAAACAGGGTTATCTACTTCACCTCATTGCCATTGTGACCTTTTGTTGCACTGCACAAAACACTTTCGTTTTAAGAGTGTTTTGTGCAGTTCAACCAAAATGTCACACCGACAATGTTGCTTGATTGCTTGATCTTAGTGGAACTGCACAAGAGGAGATCTTACTTCCTATCCCTGTTGGCAAATTTGGTTCAGATCTTCTTCTTGTGAGTTTTTTGAATTCCGTGTCATGAGAGGTCAGTACTAGCCTTCTTTCACATGATTCTGCAGTGTGCTTTCATATGTTGTGCTACTTGTACGGTAATGTTGCTTGATTTTAGTGAACTGCACAAATGGAGACAAGACTTCCAATCTGTATGTGCACTGTAATATCCCATTGAGGTAAGATAAGGATATTTCACAACTATTGGCCTGTATTTTGCCACTTTCATCTGAAAATTAATGTCATTGTTTAGTGCTATACTTGTGCAACCTAATTGACATGCCAAATCTTACATTGAAGGCGAAGCTTGTCTGTTATTGAACCAAGTGATGAAGGGGAAGAACAAGTGGAAGGAAAACAAAAATCAACTCCCAGTGCTGTAATGAAGCACTAGAACCGTGGTGACACAGGAACTGTGGTGACACAAGTAATGATATAGTTTTGCATCTTAATTTACTGCTATGGCTGGAACGAGCAATTGTTTTGCCACTGATTTGATGCAACTCTTAATGTAATACGTAATTATCTCTACTTGTGCAAACAGGGATCTGCTTTGAAGATACCATATATTTTAGTGGAACTGCACAAGAAGATGTTGGAAACATTAAACTAATCGAGGACTATATAGTAAGCATGGCCACCATAGTAGATAGCAACAGATGGTTCCGGAGAAATGCTTCATCTGTGTGATCTACACAATAAGCCTCCTAACAAAGGTTGGTACTCGCCCACTAATTTCATCCATATGATTGAGCTTTGTCATCTCTATTGGTGTTGTGCTACTGTTTAGATACTGTCATCAAAAAGTGGTATTGTCCTTGAGAAGTGCTTCATCTGTGGTGTTTTAAATATTTCCTTTCCTTTTTTTCGAGCAAACAGGGATGCTAGCATTTAGTTGTCCTCTTGTCTTTGCACAACAGGATCATCCTCCTCTGAAGAAGAATATGGAGTACGTGAAGTGACTAGTTCCGATTATGCCAGGATGAAGAAGCCATGTCTATATTCTCATCAGAAGGAGCAGTTGAAGGATGGTTACATTACCCCCCACAAGACCAAACTAACTTCAGCTCAGAAGGACGGACAAATCTCCAGTTTCTTGCTGTGATGCGCGAGTACAATGTTGTTCTAGGATTCTTTCCGGTGAGTTCCATTTTTCTAAAAGTGTGCTCTACGTGGACCATGTAGGTGCCTGTTTAAACTGTCAATTCATAGTATAGTTTGCTTTATACTAATCACTTTTTTGTATTTGTGCAAACAGGGGTGCTCAGCTTGATTTCAATGGGAACTGCACAAAATGTTCATGAATACATCGAATCATTCATTTCCACCACAAGAAAGGAGGTGCCGAGCGAATTTGGTTGATTTTAGTGGAACTGCATAAGAAGAACAGCTAGTTTATTTAGCACGAGGTGCCATGTCAATGTTCGAACTGATGGCAAACCTTGCCCATTCCACAATCGTAGGCATTTGATATTTTGGAATGGGACAACCTTGTCAAATTTTGCTCATTGATTTTAGCAAGAAGACATGCGTTTGATATTTTCGAATGGGACGCCCTTTGCTGTCAGTAGCGTCGATCCATTTTTTCTTTATTCTTTAGTTGTGAAGTAAATATTGGATCTGACATGTGAATTGCTGAGATGCATAATGATCCATTGTTTTGAATGTTCTCTCTGAATTGCCAGGTTTGTGTGTTTGATTGCAATGTACAGGAACGCTAAAAAGCTGCTCAAACTCTTTGTATTCCTTTTGTTCCTTTTTACTTCGCACATTGTGAAAGTGCATACTTTTTTCTATAAGATTGGTCAAAGTAGAGATACTTTGACTGCAGACAAAACTTGTATGCATACTAGAGAGGACTGGAGGGAGTACGTGGGAAACTGCTGCAAACGAGGTGATCACCCTGGGAATAATGCTAGTACGTATTATTTTGCATGTTCATCCAATGCCAGTGATACAAGAATTAAAATTAATCAAAATAAATTCATTCATACACGGTCGGATTTCATACAAACATGCTGGATTTCATTACATTTCATACATTCTTCAACTAAAAAGGGGTGCGCTGGATGTATAATTAATTAACCGAAGCTACCCACCTGTGTCTGGTAGCATACAACTGAAGTGCTCAAGTTCTCTAGCAAATGATTGTATCTCATGAGCTTGATCAACCATGGAGCGGTCTTCAGTCATCCTATAATCATAAAATTGCTCCGTCATGTACAGCTCAGTGCCAGCAACCGAAGGGTAGCAGCGGTGGCCTTACTTGGACCCGAGTGGCGGCGACCTACCGTGCTCTACTCTTCCTCGTTTTTTGTGTGGTGCGGCCTTGTTGGCAGCGGGGCGGGGCCTCAACGGAGCCGGCGATGTCCTCTGTCTTGTTGTGGGCGGGCGGCGCCTCGGCGGAGCGGGGGAAATTCTCCCCCTCATTGACGGCAGTGTGGTACCTCGGCAGAGCCGGCGGTGTCCTCTGCCTCGTCGTTGGCGCCACGGGGCCTCGGCAGAGCCGCGGTGTCCTCTGCCTCGTTGTTGGCCCCCCGGGGCCTCGGCGGAGAAGGGCCTCGTCGATGCCTGCGGAGCAGGGACTCATCGGAGCCGGCATTATCCTTTGCCTCGTCCTCGGTCTCGCCAAACAGCGCCTCTCCCACTTCATCGCCCTCTTTGTAGGCTGCCGTAGCCTCCACCACCGGCATGCGGTACCGCCAGCACTCGAGGCGGCCCTCGCGGGCAGAGCGGTATGAGTCGAGCAGCGCCTCCTGCTCCACCCGCTCTGCGGCGATCTGCTCCTCCGCCTGCAGGTGCTCCTGGAGGAGATGGTGTTTGTAGGCAGCGTCGGCCTGCACCTGCCAGAACTGCTCCTCACGCTTCTGCCTCACCGTGTCCATATATTGGGCACAAGCCTCACCGATGGTCATGGTGCAATGCACTAGAGAGGACGACGCGGAGGAGGGGGTTGGCACCAGATCGTCGACTACAATGTTCTCCATTGGGACGTCGTCGTCCTCCGGCTGCCTGCCGGCCAGCCAGTCGGCAGCAATGGCTGCCATCTCCTTATGGTCTGTCGTCCGCCCGTCCCGAAGAGCGCTGGACCGTGAGAAGCCATGGTGGGCAGTAGTGGTGTGGACAAGAGAAATGGAACGGATGCGGATGACTGCGGCTATGGACGGCGCAGCAGTTTATATAGCAATGCTGGGCGGCGGAGGGACGGACGTGTGGCGCCGGAGTAGCCGCCTCGGCAACCGTGTATCATTAATGTGGGTGGTAGAAGGATGGATGGACGACACTTGTGACGTTTGAAGGCAGAGCAATCGCCTGCACCGGTAAGCGGGGCGGCCGGTGCTGGCCGTTTCAGGCAGAAAGCGCGCGCGGGCGAGGGAGGCGGTCTGGGTGGGCCAGGGTAGTTAGACTCGTCCTTGGCAGTGGGTCAGTCCAGCAGCCGGACATGCTGGCTCGCCAGCTAGCTCGCCGAGCTGAGCGATGACAATCAGACGATGGACATAGCTTCCGACGAGGAGCCAGCGCCACTGTCCAAGGCGATTCATGCCGTGTTCACCATAGAGCAGGTGCGGCCGGACTTCAACGCCCTAATGGCGGAAGAGCTACCAGCGCAGGACGACCTATGCTGCAACCTCCATCTCCTCAACGAGCACCAGTGAACAAGCAAACGACAATGCCGCCGCGGACATGTGGCCTTATGATCCTGGCTTCCCGAATGAGCAGCGGGCGCTGTATCAGACCATCTATAGGGCCCGCTATGCCCTCTCCATCATCCTTTGAGTTGTTGCGCTCGTCGTGGCACCACCGTCTCGTGTTGTCAACATGGTCAACGGACATGAGGATGAGGAGATGACTTTACTTGGAGAGGATGACAGTGGGGACCCACCAGGGCCATAGCCACACGTACGCAAGTGCCTCCTTATTAGTATATAAAACTATAATTTTTTTTCTTCCTCATGGTTCCTGACATCACGGTCCCACACCATTGTCAACCTATGTAGTCAATAAACGAGAGAATTGCACAAGAAGTAGCCGATAGCTAGGACCAAGTAGCTCGAGCAGTATTTGTGTTTTTGAGGTGTGAGCACTGCAGAGTTTTTTTCAGCAATGTTTAGCCCGGATATTAATTTTTCTCGACTGAACAACAACGAAAACATCGCTGCAGGTATTAACTAGGAAGCTGTGGCCCGTCTAGCCCGGGCCAGATATCCAGCCCAGATATTAATTTTTTCAAGCTGAAAATGGCTAGCCCAGCTATACTTTTTTAGGAATACCCAGGCAAGGTCAAGTTGTTATTCTCCGCCCCGCTGGACTGCAAATATTTCCTAGGACGGATGCATTAGGCTTAACAAGAAAATGGGCTTTAAGAAATAATAAATGGGATGTAATTATAGAAATTGGGCAGTAACTATAAAAAATGCACCAAACACGTAATTACTTTATAAAATATTATTTTTGGATATTGAAAATTTTAATTTCATTAATTGTTGCGAGCGCAATGTTTCGTTGGATTTTTTACGTAATATAAATTTATATTGAAATTGTATTTAATATGACTAGAAATTTCGGGATAAAAATATTTCGGATCCCATCAAAATGTAGGAAATTTTATTGATTTCTGTTTTGAACGGTTGGTTGAAATGGGCTGTACTTTTAACAAACTATAAATGGGCTGTAGTAAATTCCATTAGAATTCAAAAATTGGTTGCACATTCTTACAATCTAAAATGGGCTATAAGTTCTCTGCCACACACTTGTGGCCTTACTAAGTTGACGTGTCCCCTCAAAAAAAAGAGTTGACGTGTATGCAAGGCTTTGTCAACTTATGGTCAACACACGGTTCTAGCAGCAGTGGCCGTTGGATGTCCATCCAACGGATGCCGTGCTTCTTCTTCAATCTCGGATATTCTAGCTTCACCGCCCAAAAATGATTCCTCCCCCTGACATTAGGGGCGCACCGTTTCGGAAGCTGACATGTGGGCCTACTAAGTTGATGCGTACCAAGGGCTTTGTCAACTTAGTCAATATAAACGATTCTAGCTGCAGTGATCGTAAGATGTCCATCCAACATCCGTCATGCTTCTTCAACCTCTGGTCTTCTTGCTCCAGCCGCCCAAAGCAGCACTGGTCGTGCCGCCTGCTCCTGCCTCCCGTGGCCGGCTGTGCTGCCGCGGAGGCCTCACCGCCCCCTACTACTCCCACCGCTGGCCAGGCCATCCCTCCACTCAACCACACCCCCTGTTATTCTGCGGCGAAGGTGGCCTCACACCGCAGCCAAACCAGTGAACCCTCGTACTCCTCTCTGTTGGAAATATGCCCTAGAGGCAATAATAAAATGGTTATTATTATATTTCCTTGTTCATGATAATTGTCTATTGTTCATGCTATAATTGTGTTATCCTGAAATCGTAATACATGTGTGAATACATAGACCACAACACCTCCCTAGTGAGCCTCTAGTTGACTAGCTCGTTGATCAAAAGATAGTCATGGTTTCCTGACTATGGACATTAGATGTCATTGATAACGGGATCACATCATTAGGAGAATGATGTGATGGATAAGACCCAATCCTAAGCATAGCTCAAAGATCATGTAGTTCGTTTGCTAGAGCTTTTCCAAATGTCAAGTATCATTTCCTTACACCATGAGATTGTGCAACTCCCGGATACCGTAGGAGTTCTTTGGGTGTGCCAAATGTCACAACGTAACTGGGTGACTATAAAGGTGCACTACGGGTATCTCCGAAAGTGTCTGTTGGGTTGGCACGAATCGAGACTGGGATTTGTCACTCCGTATGACAGAGAGGTATCTCTGGGCCCACTCGGTAATGCATCATCATAATGAGCTCAATGTGACCAAGGGGTTGATCACGGGATCATGCATTACGGTACGAGTAAAGTGACTTGCCGGTAACGAGATTGAACGAGGTATTGGGATACCGACGATCGAGTCTCGGGCGAGTAACGTACCGATTGACAAAGGGAATTGTATACGGGATTGATTGAATCCTCGACATCGTGGTTCATCCGATGAGATCATCGAGGAGCATGTGGGAGCCAACATGGGTATCCAGATCCTGCTGTTGGTTATTGACCGGAGAGTCGTCTCGGTCATGTCTGCGTGTCTCCCGAACCTGTAGGGTCTACACACTTAAGGTTCGGTGACGCTAGGGTTGTAGAGATATTAGTATGCGGTAACACGAAAGTTCTTCGAAGTCCCAGATGAGATCCCGGACGTCACGAGGAGTTCCGGAATGGTCCGGAGGTGAAGAATTATATATAGGAAGTCCTGTTTCGGCCATCGGGAAAGTTTCAGGGGTCAGCGGTATTGTACCGGGACCACCGGAAGGGTCCCGGGGGTCCACCGGGTGGGGCCACCTATCTCGGAGGGCCCCATGGGCTGAAGTGGGGAAGGGAACCAGCCCCTGGTGGGTTGGTGCGCCCCCCTTGGTCCTCCCCCTACGCCTAGGGTTGGAAACCCTAGGGGTGGGGGCGCCCCACTTGGCTTGGGGGGCAAGCCACCCCCCTTGGCCGCCGCCCCCCTTGAGATTCAATCTCTAGGGCCGGCGCCCCCTTAGTGGCCCTATATATAGTGGGGGTGGGAGGGAGGGCAGCCGCACCCTAGCCCCTGGCGCCTCCCTCTCCCTCCCATGACACCTCTCCCTCTCGCTGAGCTTGGCGAAGCCCTGCCGAGATCGCCGTTGCTTCCACCACCACGCCGTCGTGCTGCTGGATCTCCATCAACCTCTCCTTCCCCCTTTCTGGATCAAGAAGGAGGAGACGTCTTCCCAACCGTACGTGTGTTGAACGCGGAGGTGTCGTCCGTTCGGCGCTCGGTCATCGGTGATTTGGATCACGACGAGTACGACTCTATCAACCCCGTTCTCTTGAACGCTTCCGCGCGCGATCTACAAGGGTATGTAGATGCACTCCCCTTTCCTTGTTGCTAGATAACTCCATAGATTGATCTTGGTGATGCGTAGAAAATTTTAAATTCTGCTACGTTCACCAACAGTGGCATCATGAGCTAGGTCTATGCGTAGTTTCTATGCACGAGTAGAACACAAAGCAGTTGTGGGCGTCGATATTGTCAATTTACTTGCCGTTACTAGTCTTATCTTGATTCGGCGGCATCATGGGATGAAGCGGCCCGGACCTACCTTACACGTACGCTTACGTGAGACTGGTTCCACCGACTGACATGCACTAGTTGCATAAGGTGGCTAGCGGGTGTCTGTCTCTCCCACTTTAGTCGGATCGGATTCAATGAAAAGGGTCCTTATGAAGGGTAAATAGAAATTGGCATATCACGTTGTGGTTTTGGCGTAGGTAAGAAACGTTCTTGCTAAGAAACCTATAGCAGCCACGTAAAAACTTGCAACAACAATTAGAGAACGTCTAACTTGTTTTTGCGGCATGTGTCGTGTGATGTGATATGGCCAAAAGGATGTGATGAATGATATATGTGATGTATGAGATTTATAATGTTCTTGTAATAGGAATCACGAATTGCATGTCGATGAGTATGACAACCGGCAGGAGCCATAGGAGTTGTCTTACTTTATTTATGACCTGCGTGTCAACATAAACGTCATATAATTACTTTACTTTATTGCTAAACCGTTAGCCATAGTAGTAGAACTAATAGAAGACGAGACAACTTCATGAAGACACGATGATGGAGATCATGGTGTCATGCCGGTGACGATGATGATCATGGCGCCCTGAAGATGGAGATCAAAAGGAGCAAATGATATTGGCCATATCATGTCACTGTTTGATTGCATGTGATGTTTATCATGTTTTACATCTTATTTGCTTAGAATGACGGTAGCTTAAATAAGATGATCCCTCGTAATAATTTCAAGAAAGTGTTCCCCCTAACTGTGCACTGTTGCGAAGGTTTGTTGTTTCAAAGCACCACGTGATGATCGGGTGTGATAGATTCTAACGTTCGAATACAATGGGTGTAAGCCACATTTACACACGCAATACACTTAGGTTGACTTGACGAGCCTAGCATGTACAGACATGGCCTCGGAACACGGAAGACCGAAAGGTCGAGCATGAGTCATATAGAAGATACGATCAACATGAAGATGTTCACCGATGTTGACTAGTCCGTCTCACGTGATGATCGGACACGGCCTAGTTGACTCTGATCATGTTTCACTTCGATGACCAGAGGGATGTCTATCTGAGTGGGAGTTCATTGAATAATTTGATTAGATGAACTTAATTATCATGAACTTAGTCTAAAATCTTTACAATGTGTCTTGTAGATCAAATGGCCCAAGCTAATGTTGCCCTCAACTTCAACGCGTTCCTAGAGAAAACCAAGCTGAAAGATGATGGAAGCAACTATACGGACTGGGTCCGGAACCTGAGGATCATCCTCATAGCTGCCAAGAAAGATTATGTCCTAGAAGCACCGCTAGGTGATGCACCCATCCCAGAGAACCAAGATGTTATGAACGCTTGGCAGTCACGTGCTGATGATTACTCCCTCGTTTAGTGCGGCATGCTTTACAGCTTAGAACCGGGGCTCCAAAAGCGTTTTGAGCAACACAGAGCATATGAGATGTTCGAAGAGCTGAAAATGGTTTTCCAAGCTCATGGCCGGGTCGAGAGATATGAAGTCTCCGACAAGTTCTTTAGTTGTAAGATGGAGGAAAATAGTTCTGTCAGTGAGCACATACTCAAAATGTCTGGGTTGCATAACCGCTTGACTCAGCTGGGAGTTAATGTCCCGAATGACGCGGTCATTGACAGAATCCTTCAGTCGCTTCCACGGAGCTACAAGAGCTTTGTGATGAACTTCAATATGCAGGGGGTGGAAAAGATCATTCCTGAAGTATATTCAATGCTGAAATCAGCAGAGGTGGAGATCAAAAAGGAACATCAAGTGTTGATGGTGAATAAAACCACTAAGTTTAAGAAAGGCAAGGGTAAGAGGAACTTCAAGAAGGACGGCAAGGGGGTTGCCGCGCCTGGTAAGCAAGCTGCCGGGAAGAAGCCAAAGAATGGACCCAAGCCCGAGACTGAGTGTTTTTATTGCAAGGGAAGTGGTCACTGGAAGCGGAACTGCCCCAAATACTTAGCGGACAAGAAGGCCGACAACACTAAAGGTATATGTGATATACATGTAATTGATGTGGACCTTACCAGTACTCGTAGTAGCTCCTGGGTATTTGATACCGGTGTGGTTTCTCACATTTGTAACTCAAAGCAGGAGCTGCGGAATAAGCAGAGACTGGCGAAGGACGAGGTGACGATGCGCGTCGGGAATGGTTCCAAGGTCGATGTGATCGCCGTTGGCACGCTACCTCTACATTTACCTACGGGATTAGTTTTAAACCTCAATAATTGTTATTTAGTGCCAGCTTTGAGCATGAACATTGTATCAGGATCTCGTTTAATTCGAGATGGCTACTCATTTAAATCCGAGAATAATGGTTGTTCTATTTATATGAGAGATATGTTTTATGGTCATGCCCTGCTGGTGAATGGTTTATTCTAAATGAATCTCGAGCGTAATGTTACACATATTCATAGTGTGAATACCAAAAGATGTAACGTTGATAATGATAGTCCCACATACTTGTGGCACTGCCGCCTTGGTCACATAGGTGTCAAACGCATGAAGAAGCTCCATGCAGATGGACTTTTGGAGTCTCTTGATTACGAATCATTTGACACGTGCGAACCATGCCTCATGGGTAAAATGACCAAGACTCCGTTCTCAGGAACAATGGAGCGAGCAACCAACTTACTGGAAATCATACATACTGATGTGTGTGGTCCAATGAGTGTTGAGGCTCGCGGTGGCTATCGTTATGTTCTCACCCTCACTGATGACTTGAGTAGATATGGGTATGTCTACTTAATGAAACACAAGTCTGAGACCTTTGAAAAGTTCAAGGAATTTCAGAGTGAGGTTGAGAATCAACGTGACAGGAAAATCAAGTTCTTGTGATCAGATCGTGGGGGAGAATACTTGAGTCACGAATTTGGCACGCACTTAAGGAAATGTGGAATAGTTTCACAACTCATGCCGCCTGGAACACCTCAGCGTAATGGTGTGTCCGAACGTCGTAATCGCACTCTATTGGATATGGTGCGATCTATGATGTCTCTTACCGATCTACCGCTGTCATTTTGGGGCTATGCTTTAGAGACTACCGCATTCACTTTAAATAGGGCTCCATCGAAATCCGTTGAGACGACACCGTATGAATTATGGTTTGGGAAGAAACCTAAGCTGTCATTTCTAAAAGTTTGGGGATGCGATGCTTATGTCAAGAAACTTCAACCTGAAAAGCTTAAACCCAAGTCAGAAAAATGCGTCTTCATAGGATACCCTAAAGAAACTATTGGGTATACCTTCTACCTCAGATCCGAAGGCAAGATTTGTTGCCAAGAATGGATCCTTTCTAGAGAAAGAGTTTCTCTCGAAAGAAGTAAGTGCGAGGAAAGTAGAACTTGATGAAGTATTGCCTCTTGAACCGGAGAGTGGCGCAGCTCAAGAAATGTTCCTGAGGTGCCTGCACCGACTAGAGAGGAAGTTAATGATGATGATCATGAAACTTCAGATCAAGTTGCTACTGAACTTCGTAGGTCCACAAGGACACGTTCCGCACCAGAGTGGTACGGTAACCCTGTCCTGGAAATCATGTTGTTAGACAATGGTGAACCTTCGAACTATGAAGAAGTGATGGCGGGCCCAGATTCCGACAAATGGCTGGAAGCAATGAAATCCGAGATAGGATCCATGTATGAAAACGAAGTATGGACTTTGACTGACTTGCCCAATGATCGGCGAGCCATAGAAAATAAATGGATCTTTAAGAAGAAGACAGACGCGGATGGTAATGTAACCATCTATAAAGCTCGTCTTCTCGCTAAGGGTTATCGACAAGTTCAAGGGGTTGACTACGATGAGACTTTCTCACCCGTAGCAAAGCTGAAGTTCGTTCGAATCATGTTAGCAATTGTCGCATTCTATGATTATGAGATATGGCAAATGGACGTCAAAACGGCATTCCTTAATGGTTTCCTTAAGGAAGAATTGTATATGATGCAGCCGGAAGGTTTTGTCGATCCTAAGAATGCTTACAAGGTGTGCAAGCTCCAATGCTCGATCTATGGGCTGGTGCAAGCATCTCAGAGTTGGAACATTCGTTTTGATGAGATGATCAAAGCATTTGGGTTTACGCAGACTTATGGAGAAGCCTGCATTTACAAGAAAGTGAGTGGGAGCTCTGTAGCATTTCTCATATTGTATGTGGATGACATACTGTTGATGGGAAATGATATAGAATTCTTGGAAAGCATAAAGGCCTACTTGAACAAGTGTTTTTCAATGAAGGATCTTGGAGAAGCTGCTTACATATTAGGCATCAAGATCTATAGAGATAGATCGAGACGCCTCATTGGTCTTTCACAGAGTACGTACCTTGACAAGATATTGAAGAAGTTCAATATGGATCAGTCAAAGAAGGGGTTCTTGCCTGTGTTGCAAGGTACGAGATTGAGCACGGCTCAATGCCCGACCATGGCAGAAGCTAGAGAAAAGATGAGTGTCGTTCCCAATGCCTCGGCCATAGGGTCTATCATGTATGCTATGTTGTGTACCAGACCTGATGTAAACCTTGCCGTAAGTTTGGTGGGAAGGTACCAATGTAATCCCGGCATGGAACACTAGACAGCGGTCAAGAACATCCTGAAGTACCTGAAAAGGACTAAGGATATGTTTCTCGTTTATGGAGGTGACGAAGAGCTCGTCGTAAAGGGTTACGTCGATGCTAGCTTCGACATAGATCTTGATGACTCCAAGTCACAAACCGGATACGTGTATATTTTGAATGGTGGGGCAGTCAGCTGGTGCAGTTGCAAGCAAAGCGTTGTGGCGGGATCTACATGTGAAGCGGAGTACATGGCAGCCTCGGAGGCAGCACAAGAAGCAATCTGGGTGAAGGAGTTCATTACTGACCTAGGAGTCATTCCCAATGCGTCGGGCCCGATGACTCTCTTGTGTGACAACACTGGAGCTATTGCCCTTGCCAAGGAGCCCAGGTTTCACAGGAAGACCAGGCATATCAAGCGTCGCTTCAACTCCATTCGTGAAAGTGTTCAAAATGGAGACATAGATATTTGTAAAGTACATACGGACCTGAATGTAGCAGATCCGTTGACTAAACCTCTCCCTAGAGCAAAACATGATCAACACCAGAACTCTATGGGTGTTCGATTCATCACAATGTAACTAGATTATTGACTCTAGTGCAAGTGGGAGACTATTGGAAATATGCCCTAGAGGCAATAATAAAATGGTTATTATTATATTTCCTTGTTCATGATAATTGTCTATTGTTCATGCTATAATTGTGTTATCTGGAAATTGTAATACATGTGTGAATACATAGACCACAACACGTCCCTACTGAGCCTCTAGTTGACTAGCTCATTGATCAAAAGATAGTCATGGTTTCCTGATTATGGACATTAGATGTCATTGATAACGAGATCACATCATTAGGAGAATGATGTGATGGACAAGACCCAATCCTAAGCATAGCTCAAAGATCGTGTAGTTCATTTGCTAGAGCTTTTCCGAATGTCAAGTATCATTTCCTTAGACCATGAGATTGTGCAACTCCCAGATACCGTAGGAGTGCTTTGGGTGTGCCAAACATCACAATGTAACTGGGTGACTATAAAGGTGCACTACGGGTATCTCCGAAAGTGTCTGTTGGGTTGGCACGAATCGATACTGGGGTTTGTCACTCCGTATGACGGAGAGGTATCTCTGGGCCCACTCGGTAATGCATCATCATAATGAGCTCAATGTGACCAAGTGGTTGATCACGGGATCATGCATTATGGTACGAGTAAAGTGACTTGCCGGTAACGAGATTGAACGAGGTATTGGGATACCGACAATCGAGTCTCGGGCGAGTAACGTACCGATTGACAATGGGAATTGTATATGGGATTGATTGAATCCTCGACATCATGGTTCATCCGATGAGATCATCGAGGAGCATGTGGGATACAATGTATGTACATTCAACTACTATTCTTGTTTATCAGCCGTTTGAATTGGAGAGGGTGATGGCAGTATCTAAGGGAGTAACAACACGGTCTTCAGAAAAGGTAGTACTACCAGTCAATGTAGATAGAACCATGGTTGTACTTGACCAAGAACCAGCCCCACCACACATAATTCGGACTCTCGCAGATTGTACCCCTACCTAGTTGGCCAGAGAACCAGCTACACCCCTTCTAACCCCAACCCCGGCAGATAGTAAACCAGTTCCAGTTGACACATCACTGTCTCTAGCATAGAGCACCCAAACACGAGCAGTTAGTAAGGCAACTGCAGTGCCCAAAGCACGAGGACCACAACTCCGAACCCCAACTCAACGCTTAAAGCAGAAGAAGAATTGTTCTCAGGCCAGGTTCTGTAGCTATGATTCATACTCCTTTGCTCTTGCATCACTGTATTTACCCATACCAACTATTTTCAAATTTGAAGGATGGAATTAAAACTCCAATGGCGCAATAGGTATGTTTTAAACCTATTTCTTTAACTGGTTGCTATTGTAACTTGCTCTATGTTGATTTCAGTTTCAATTGAATAAACAATTATGTTCTCATGTCATGCACATTACAAGTGTTGTTATTGCTTTGTAGTTTCCCACACTTATATTCTGTCTATTCTGCTTTGTCTTAAACAGATATTATTTGAATTGTGTCTCTATCTTCATTTGGCAACAAAAACTAGAATGATATAGACCATACAATGACCATGGTACATAGATATATGTTTGTTTCATGCTGTTATCCTGTCCACTTTACTACTGAGCGGATTTAACAAAATGAGTTTCATATACAGCATGGAAAACCTATGATGTGTCTGCTTGTTTCTCTTTTAGAATGAAGACAAAATATTGGAGAAGAGTACCCCGTTATGCAATGGTAAAGGAAGTAATGCATATAAGGTTCAAGATAGTGAGATATCCCTGTTGGTCTCCAAGAAAGCTGATAAAAACTATATTGAAGACACTGAGACAACCCCAAAGTCCTGTCTTGATGTAGTGTTCGAGTTACTGGCCACTACTGCTGGCACCAACTCTTCGAACTTGCTACCTGAATCAGTTCGGCTTCTTGAGTCTCAACTTCAAGTTGAAAGACATAGATCAGATGTGTTGCGATAGGAAGCCGAAGGACTGAGGAAGACCCTGCAGAATTCAGATGCATACTTTCTGGTGCAATTGCAAGCATTGGAGGATTTAAGCGCCAAACATGAGAAATCTAATAAGCTTGCTAAGTGTATTGCCAACATGGTGCATACCGAAGATATTGTTTCTTGAGCTCTTATGAAGTGGTTTCAGTGCTGGACTTGTTTTCCTGTGACGTTTATTTGCACTGGTCGCCAACATTGACAACCAGTGTATGTAATATGTTGCTTTGTTCCCCATATTTGCACTGGTGGTGAACTTTGATGCCCAGTGGATGTAATATGTGTAATAGTCATGATAGCCTACCGTAAGTTGCTTGCTTATTTATTTCCTTGTTGTCTTGTTTATTTGTTTGCTTGTAGTCATTGCAGTTCTTTTTCGCGGTTTGCTAGTGGTCGCAATAACCTATTTTTAAACTAGGCCACAATAACCATGGGCTACATATTTACTGTAGTGACCATCGGCCTCCTATGGGCTGTAGAAACAATGGGACTTCTACGGGCCATAGAAACAATGGGCCTTCCATGGGCCGTAGAATCAATGGGCCTTCTATGGGCCATATGATCGATTGGCTAAACATGGGCCAATAACAAGCCGCATTATGGGTCGTAAATGGGCTAGAGTTGGAATTGTCCGTTCATGGGCCGACCATAACGGGTTGTCATTAATCAGCTGTATTTGCTGATGCTATGAAATCGACCCAATGGATTAACGGGCCACAAACGGGCCAACTTTAACCACGGGCTGAATTTGGCCTACAACCGGAACAGGCTAGTAACGGACCGTAAGTAATCGAATGTTGTGAATTAGCCCAAGAATAAATGGGCCCTGAGAAGGCCGAAAGATAACACAGGTTGGAAATGAGCCAATGGAATGATGGGTCGTTAAAGGGTATAAAGCGATGCACTGTTCATTACGGGCCAGTTTCACCACGGCCCATTAATGGGCCAAGAGTTACAAAGGGCCTCATATGGGCCAAAAGACATCATGGGCCATACATGGGCCGGAAGTTACAACGGGCTGGAATCATATTGGACAGCCCAGACGACGCTACTGGGCCTAATTCGGATAGGCCGTAATGGGCCATGAGTTAGCGAGTTGTAAATGGGCTATATGCGAATATATAGGCCGCTAGCAGGCTTTAAGTGGGTTGGCTATTACCTTTTGACCAGGTCAAGCGGGCCGGCCTTTTGACCTAAATGGGCCACTATTGGGCGAAGCCACGTCTCGACGTATCATAGGCTCGTCCCGTCCATTCTCCGAATGACAACTGTCCCAATGCTGGGCCGACACGTGGATCCGCCGGCAAATGAGAATTTTACACGTGGACAATCCCCATTGGTCTGGGTTGTTAACGGGTTATCGGATCCAAACTGGAACCCCATAGATTAATGGTTGTCGGTGTCAAAACCGGCAGATCTCAGGTAGGGGGGCCCAAGGTATGAGTCTAATGATCAATGGTAACAAGGGACAATGGGGACATGATGTTTACCTAGGTACGGGCCCTCTTAAAGGAGGTAAAACCCTACGTCATGCTTGATTATATTTGATGAGTATAGGGGTTACAAGAGTTGATCTACCTCAAGATCTTGATGGCTAAACCTAGATGTCAAGCCTATGATTATTCTGATAGCCTCTACGGACTAAACCCTCTGGTTTATATACACATCGGAGGGGCTTAGGGTTGTACAAAGTCAGTTTGCAGAGGAAGGAAATAGTATATCCAGACACCAAAATTATCGTCCATGCATATAGGAGTCCTACATGGACACAGGGATAATCTTCTGTTTTATCTTCATGGCCCATCTGTCCGGGCCATATCGAATAGACCGGATACCCAAGGACCCCCTAACCCAGGACTCCCTCAGTAGCCCCTGAACTTGTCTTCAATGACCATGTAGTATCCGACTTATGTTTTCAGCTTTGCAAGGCGGGTTCTTCATCATACTCCGGATTGATGACAGTCTGGTCTTGACCTCCATGTTCGGCCTTTATGATTCCTTCCAGTCGTCGCCTTGATTTCCATGCGACGAGCGAGTGCGAACGGTCCATAATATTTTTTACAAAATAAGCCCTTTACCACGCAAGGGCGGCATCTATATAAGGAGGTTAGATCCCCAAATGCCACCCACATCGCGTAAGATCATCAGAGCCAACCACGAAAAACTTCAAAACATGGCCAATGCCCCTAGCTCTTCCTCGTTCCCTCATGGACCTCAAGAGGGTGATTGGCGAAGATGCTTTGTATCTCACCTCCAGCTAAATCGACTTCAGACGTAGGGATATCTCCCTCCTGCAGATCTAGTCTCCGTGCGGGCGGGATTGCCCTCGATTGGAAATAATGTGCTAGCAGAGAATTTCCCCAACCCCAACAAGGAGGAGAGGGTGTGCTTCGTCTCGTTTATTCTGAGGGGCTTAGGATTCCCGATCCATCCCTTCCTCAGGGGTCTATTGGAATTCAACGAGATCCAGCTGCACAACCTTACATCAGGTTCTATCCTGCACATTTCAGGTTTTGTCGCTCTCTGCAAACTGTTTTTAGGCTGTGCATCTCATTTTGAACTATGGAGAAAGTTCTTTTGCCTCGTCCCTCGTCATCAAGGGGGTTCTATATTTGAAGTGCGCGGTGCTGAAGTGTGTCGCATAGCTGGATCAGGTTACCTCGTCGGAACTCCCAAAAAGGGATCCGAAGAATGGACTTCAGAAAGGTTTTATGTTGAGGATGTTCCCCTTCCGGACCCAGTTCGACATGGACTTCCCAAATTCTCCAGCGCTCCTTTGAAGAAATGCCTCAACTGGCACCCCCGGAGCTCCAAGCAAGAAGAAAGTGCGGAAGTAATGAGGTTGGTCAGCAAGGTCAGGTTACTTGCCCATTTCGAACTCTCGATAGTCGAAGTCATGGTCATCGCGATTAAGCGATGCATCCAACCTCTTCAGTCTAGAGTAACCCCTTTGTGGTGTTACAACAGATAGGACGACGCATCTCATTATAAGTGCGAAGCCCGGATACCCCAGCCGCTCTGGCTGCCATTCTGGCAAATCTTTATAACGGGGAGAAGGAAGAATTCCCTCATGTAAATTGTCGAGAAGGTTTCTCCATGTATTACCCCATTGAATGGGTAAGTTTTTGATTATCATCATTGTACCACCTCATTATCAAGGTATGTTAATCGAATTGTTTTGGTCGTCTTAAAACAGACTTGGAGGAAGGTGGTCTAAAATATTCATTGCCCCTCCCCACAGCTAGAGGACTATGGTCGCAACGAGGACCCCCTGCTCCCGATAAGATCCGGATATATTTATAAATTTTGATAATAGAGTCTTTTATCAAGCGAGCCTTCATGGCTCGGAAGTGGCTATTATTGCCGACTACCCTGACCTCCTCTCTTTCTCCAATGCAAGTATTCGGAGATCATCCCCAAAAAAGGAACCCCCCACCTGCGTCTCACCCATCACACTGAATTGTGCTTCATAGGATCGGCGCTCAGCGAGCTGTACCCCATCGAGGGCGGCCCGTAGGAAGGTAGCATCTACGCAGGGTGAGCCTTCAAAATGAAAGGAAACCGGGGAGCGCCGTCGAGCCCCCTCCTTCACCAAAGAGGTATGGCCTTTAATATATACCTAGGCATAAGACCAGATTGTCATATTTCTCCTCCCATCTTATTTCAGGAAGAGCACACGGCGAACCATGTCCGAAGTCCCAGTTAGCCGATTATCAGCTAATCCGGCACTGGGCTCATCAACCAGGACAAGAGCCAATTCGGATGCATGACAGCTCATCCACCTCATGAGGATTCTGATGAAGTATCTGTCACAAATTCCAAAGTGGAGAGCGTGATGAATCATCGACGACTGAAAGAGACTATGCGCGCTCCAATTTTTACTGAGCAGGAATTTCCTGCCCTCAGCACCGTGGATGCATATATCTGAGCCGCTCGGGACGGACTTGCTGGAGCTGCTCACTTGTTTTCAAAAGATATGCGGGTAATGGTTTGTGTAATTTTTAATAGATATATGCCAGTAGCCCCCGAGACTTGAAGCGGTTTAGACCAACCGATTTAAGGATCA
This sequence comes from Triticum urartu, assembly GCF_003073215.2. Lineage (NCBI taxonomy): Eukaryota > Viridiplantae > Streptophyta > Magnoliopsida > Poales > Poaceae > Triticum > Triticum urartu. Next base: position 420,783,044 of record NC_053028.1, read on the forward strand.
TTATGACCGCGGGTTCTCAAAGAGAAGAACAACGCGTTGTCCCAGGAGCTTGAAACGAGCCGGACAAAGCTAAATGCCGCCACCACAGAGCTAGAGGAGATGAAGAAAATCATATGACCACTGAGCAAAAGAACAAAATGGAGGAGGAAAAGGATAGGCAAGCCAAAGAGATAAAGAGCTTAAAGGCTCAATCACCGGACACACAAAAAGAGAATAAAAAGTTGAAAGGAGGCATATTTGGTATGATCTTTGAGCCATCCAGAGGAATCATACTATCCCGTAATTCGGAGTGTTATAATACTGTTCTTACAGGGCTGTTAACTGGGTGTCCTGAAGAGGAAGTATCTGGATTCCGAGGTGATGTTTTAAAAGAGCTGTCCGTAGTGCATGAGCAGGCTCGGAAAGCCATGAAGAGTATGGTCAAAGCCTTATGGCCGTCCGATGCCCCTCCAGAAAGTATGGAGGGGTTGGCGAACCTGTTCAAAGGTGCCATGCACTGTTTTGAGCTATGGAAGGCCTTAGCATGCCGGGAAGGTGCACGGGAGGCATGGGCAATGGTGAAAACATGCTACACCGGGGTCGATCTGAATCATATGGCCCAAGTTGGACCCCAGGGACCAAACGGAAAAGAGATTCCCGTGAACTTGGTGCATGACCAAGTGATGATAGCTGGGAAATATTCGTAAGAAGACTATAGTTTAGACAGTCTTATAGATGGCATAGATAAAGAGTAGGTGTTCGAGTCAATGTATCAATGTACTTTATCATCGAACTTATATCCAACCGAACTTGTCAAAATTTGTCATCGCAGACCTTCGGCTTCAACCTCCGAATCAAGAAGTTGGAGTGTTTCTGGATACCATGTTGGAATGTAATAAACATTCATTATGTACAGAAACTAGGCAATCCGGTCACATTGCTCAAACAGACAAAATTTGTTCGGGGAGTTATGTTATATTACTAATTAACGTAAGAAACATCTTCCGGGGGAAATAGTTTCGTTAAGGGTTCCTTTCCTTGGGTCGGCATGCCTAATTATGCATGCCTAGGCTTTGATCCGAAAGATAGAATTACGGGCAGCCTGTCCCTTATTTGTTAGAAGAATTACATAAACATAAGTAATCTATCGTTATTTGCCAACCAATTATTCCCTTAAGAACGCTAGCTTTCGGTTTCACCCGTCTGAGGTACAGATCCGGATTACCCGGTTGTAACAATCACAGAGGTGCTCCCTTACACCTTAGCCGAACAATCGGGAACATAGGGTATAAACACATGAGCAAGGCAACCTAGCTTGGCAAAAACTTAAGTCATAGAGGTGCATATAATGGCAAAAGGTGTATAGAACAAACAACATAAACAATGTAAGCCACAAGCTTTTCATAATAAGCTTCATCAAAGAAGCCCCCGGTTATAGTTGGGTGTGTACATTTAAAGATGTGCACCCCTAACAGTTCGGTAGACCCAAACATACCCTGGGATATGAAAAGGAAAAAATAAAAAAGGAGAGGAGAAAAAGGGACCTAGAAAAGTAAAAAAAAAAAGGTGCTACCGAACTATCCATAGAATCGTCGGAGCCGAGCAGCGTTCCATGGATTCGGCTCAAGGCAATTATCTGATGCATTGCGAAGGCGATAGGCTCCTCCAGTGAGAACATCATCTATGATGAAAGGGCCCTCCCATCTTGGTTTGAGCTTATCCTTCCTCTTATCTGGGAGACCCAAGACGAGGTCTCCAACGTTATAAGTCTTGGCCCGCACTTCTCTGCTTTGGTATCGCCTAGCCTGTTGTTGATAAAATGCGGAACGAGCTTGTGCAATATCGCGCTCCTGTTTGAGACTGTCGGTGTTCTGGGAACGGGGGTCCCCAGACTTGCCTGCCTGCGGCCTGCGGCGTGGCTCAAAGGGGGGCCCAGCACGGCCCATCTTCATCAACACAGACCCAAGACCCTCGCGAGGGGCCAAGCCTCGCGGGGTGGACGACACGGAGCTTCCTCAGGCACGGCCTCATCAAGCTGGCTCGCGAGGAGGCGGAGAGATCAAGGCGGGGTACCTCACGAGGTGCCCGTGACGCAAGCCATGACGACCAAAGGCGCCAGGCGGGCGCCAGCCGCGCAGTGTCCTCCTTTCCTATTTGGTGCAAAGGGAGCAAGCGCAGGCGAGAGCATCAAGCAAAGGCACCCGTTTCGGTGCAACGAGACCAAGACCAGTCCAACGGCAGGGAGGAAGTCATTGTGGAGCCCAAGCCAGCGTCACCACCAGAGCCTTTGGTAGGCAAGGACCAACTTTAGTCAGGATAAGTGTACCAGATGTTCCCATTCAAAATGGCCAATTGTTGGCGCCCTTCCCGATCAATATATGGGAACAGGCCCAGGGCCTTTGCCTATAAATAGGACTAGCCACCCACAGGGTAGAGGAGATCGCAATCAAGGGAGAATATAGAATCGGCCAACCCAGAAACAAGATGGGATCGGATCGAGTAGCATCACACACAGAGAGAGAAAGGGGGTGACTGAACTCCTCCTAGTAGTTCATCCCCTCAGCCAAGAACAGACCCTCGCAAGGCTGTTCTTCCTTGTATTGCTCATCATCATCATCCCAAGAGGCAATCCACCACACCACACACTGGAGTAGGGTATTACACCACAACGGTGGCCCGAACCAGTATAAACCCTGTGTCTCTTCTGCTGTTCTTTCCATAGCTTAGATCTTAGCGAGGCGGAGGGGTGCAGGTAGGTAGAAGGCGAAATCTCTACGCGCACCCCAGTGTTCGAACCTCAAGGGTCTGCCGGAACCCGAAATCCGATAGAGACCGTCTAGGTTGTCCTGCCGATCGATCTCAGCTTCTCGCTCTTCGTACATGCGCACTCGAGGTGAGTCATGAATAATGTCTCAGGGCAGGATAGCTTCTGCGTCGTACACCATGAAGAAAGGTGTATATCCGGCCATTCGGTTAGGTGTAGTCCGCAGCCCCCAGAGTATGGAATCGAGTTCCTCAACCCAGTGCTTATCCGACTCCCGTAGGGGGTGCACCAGTCAGGGTTTAATGCCACTCATTATCATGCCATTAACCCGTTCAACCTGACCGTTTATTTGAGGGTGGTAGACGGATGCATAGTCGAGTTTAATGCCCAATTTAGCGCACCAATTTTTCACCTCGCTGGATGTAAAATTGGAGCCATTATCAGTGGTGATGTTTTGCGGGACACCATAGCGGTGTACCACGCCGGATATAAAGTCAATCACTGGTCCTGCTTCAGCTGTTTTTACTGGTTTGGCCGCTATCCACTTAGTGAATTTATCCACCATAACCAGTAAATATTCTTTTTGTGGCTTCCCCCTTTAAGGGGTCTGACCATATGGAGCCCCCATACCACGAAGGGCCAAGTGATCGGGATTGTTCTTAAGGCAGTGGGAGGCATTTGACTTTGATTGGCGAAAAGTTGACATCCCACACAATGTTGGACAAGGGCTTGTGCATATGCTCGGGCCGTTGGCCAGAAAAAACTAGTCCGGAAGGCCTTGCTTACGAGAGCCCAAGATGCGGCGTGATGGCCACCCAGACCAGCATGTATTTCAGCTAAGAGTTGTCATCCCTCCTCTTCAAAGATGCACCTTTGGAGAACTCCGGTAGTACTTTTCTTGTACAGTTCACCTTCATGAACTTTGTAGGCTTTAGAATGCCGAACTATGCGACTGGCCTCATTTTGATCATCAGGAAGCTCCTTCCTATTAAGGTAGGCCAGGAAGGATTCGGTCCATGGAGCAATAACAGCCATGATCTCATGAGCAGAGGGTGTTATATCGGTATCCGAGCCCCCGATGATATCGGTGTTGTGTTCGGCTGCTGAGGTGTGATCAGGTCTATACTGGCGTGTTTGCTCTCGTCCTGCCATACCATGGATGGCTTGAAGAGCCTTTCCACAAAGGTGTTACGCGGTACGGGGTCACGCTTATTGCCCGTGCGAGCGAGTAATTCCGCTGCCTGGTTACTGTCTCAAGCGATGTGATGAAATTCAAGCCCCTCGAATCGAGCCGATATTTTTAATACGACGTTTCGATATGCCGCCATTTTTGGATCTTTTGCATCAAACTCTCCATTTATTTGAGATATTGCGAGGTTTGAGTCGCCGCGCACCTCTAGGCATTGTATGCCCATGGAGACAGCCATGTTGAGACCATGTAGAAGTGCCTCGTATTCGTCTACATTATTGGAGTCTGTATACATGATTTGCAACACGTAGCAGACTGTGTCCCCCACAGGGGATGTCAAGATGACGCCAGCCCCCAGTACGGCTAGCATTTTAGAGCCCTCAAAGTACATGATCCAGTTGGAGTATGAATTGTACTCTTTAGGAAGCTCGGCTTCCGTCCACTCGGCAACAAAGTCGGCCAGCACCTAAGATTTAATAGCTCGGCGTGGCTTGTATTTTATTTCAAATGGTAAGAGCTCAGTGGTCCATTTGGCTATGCGGCCGGTGGCGTCCCTGTTGTTTATGATGTCGTTAAGTGGTACTTCGGATGCCACCGTGATCGAACACTCTTGAAAATTGTGTCCGGAGTTTTCGGGATGCTATAAAGATCATGTAAGCTATCTTTTGGTAGTGAGGGTATCGGGATTTGCATGGTGTAAGAACCTCCGATACGTAATACACTAGCTTTTGGATGGGGAATTTATGTTCCTCTTCCCCTCGCTCGGCGGTGAGTACATCACTCTCTACCTGGTGAGTTGCGGAGATATAAAGCAACATAGGCTCGCCAACACCTGGGGCAGCTAGGATTGGGTTGCCTTCTAATAAGATTTTTATTTCCTCCAATCCGGCTATGGCCGCATTCGTCCATTCGAAGTTGTCGGTGCGTCTATACAGCCTGTAAAGTGGTAATGCTTTTTCTCCTAATCTGGATATAAAGCGGCTCAAAGCCACAACACACCCTGCTAGTTTTTGCACCTACTTTAAGTCTGTTGGTGTGGCCAATTGCGATAAGGCTCGGATTTTAGATGGTTTTGCTTCAATTCCAATATGGGAGACAATGAACCCCAGTAGCTTTCCGGCTGGAACGCCGAAGACGCATTTTTCCAGATTGAGCCGTATGTCATATGTTCGAAAGTTGTCAAATGTGAGGCGGAGATCATCTACCAATGATTTGATGTGTTTAGTCTTAATGACCACGTCGTCCACATATGCTTCAACTATCTTGACGATTTATTTTTCCAAGCATGTTTGAATCATGCGTTGGTAAGTGGCAGCAGCGTTTTTAAGCCCCAAAGGCATTGTGTTGAAACAGAAAGGCCCATACGGGGTGATGAACGCCGTCGCGGCCTGGTCGGACTCCTTCATTTTAATTTGATGGTATCCAAAGTAAGCATCAAGGAAACACAAAGAGTCGTGTCCCACGGTCGCATCGATGATCTGGTCAATGCGGGGCAATCAAAAAGGGTCTTTAGGGCAAGCCTTATTGAGGTCATTGAAATCAACATAAAGGCACCAAGAATTATCCTTCTTTGGCACCATGACCAAGTTGGCTAGACAATCCGGGTGTTTGATTTCTCTGATGAACCCGGCCTCGAGTAATTTTGCTAGCTCCTCCCCCATAGCTTGTCGTTTGGGTATGGAAAATCGCCGCAGCGTATGCTTGACTGGTTTGAACCCTTCGATTATGTTGAGGCTGTGTTCGGCCAGTCTGTGTGGGATCCCTGGCATGTCCGAAGGGTGCCACGCAAAGATATCCTAATTTTCACGTAAGAACGCACATAGGGAGGCGTCTACCGTTGGATCCAGCTATGCTCCAATCGACGTTGTTCTATTAGGATCCGTTGGGTGCACTTGAAATTTTACTATTTCATTTGCTGTCTTGAAGGAGGTCCATTTAGGTCTCTTCTTGAGAATCACATCATCCTTGTCCACCATGGATCGTAGGGTGGTTTGTTCTTCGGCCGCAAAGGCTTTGGATAGTGCCTTAAGGGCTAAGGATGCAGTTTTGTTTTCGGCGTGGAGTGCTTTATCCGGATCACTCGTAACTGTGGTTGTTCCATTGGCCCCTGGCATTTTAATCTTCGTGTACCCATAATGGGGTACGGCTTGGAAGCGTGAAAAAGTGCCCCGCCCTAGAAGGGCGTGATATGCGCTATTGAAGGGAGCAATGTGAAAGAGCAACTCTTCCAACCTATAATTTTTAGGCGTGCCGAATACTACGTCAAGTTTAATTCTCCCCGAGCATCGTGCTTCTCGACTGGGGATGATGCCTCGAAAGGTGCTATTGCTTTGCTCAATGCATGTTCTATCGACCTGCATTTTGTCGAGCGTGTCGTCTTAGATGAGGTTAAGCCCACTGCCGCCGTTCATGAGCACTTTGCTAAGTCGAAAGCCGTCCACAATTGGGTTTAGTACCAAAACGGCGGGTGCTCGGACTGATCGGGCCCTCGGTTCGTCGTCAGCGGTGAAGGTTATTGCCGCATCGTTCTATGGGCTCACTGGGATTACTTGGTGGACTTCGGCGAGGTCGCGAAGTGCCCTCTTACGCCAATTATTTGAAGAGAAAGTCTTGAAGACCATAAGGACGTTAAAATCATCATCCTTTGGAGGATGCTTCTCTGGAGTGGCGGTGGTGAGGATGGTCTCCCAACTTTTAGCTACCTGTCGGAGTACCCAACATGCCCGAAGGCTGTGAGCTGAGTCAATGCTGGGTGTTGCATGTATCGGATAGGGTTTGTCAAGGAGTTCGTCAAGAACGGACCTGTATCCCATAAAGGGTTTGCTTTTCTTGCCGACGGGCTTATGGTCGGATGCCTCGTAGGGGTGTATCCGTTTTGCCCTGGTAATGCACTGCTTAAAGGAAGCAGGTTCCAGTTGGGTTTTCTAGGCCTTCCATGTGCTTTCCATCACATAGTACTTCCGTACTACGTGCGATAGTTCTGTGAAACTCTGTATGCGACAGCGGCTGAGGGCATTCCAAATCCCCTCGTCGATACAATTACGGTGAAAGACCGAGACAGCATCGTCGTTGCATCAGTCTTTAATCTTGTTTTTGACAAGTAGGAACCTAGCCCAAAAGTGATGGACCGTTTCATGAGGTTGTTGTCGTACATACATCTGGTCATATATGTCTGGAGGGCCTGGATTACTTGGAGAGTATTGATTGTGGTGGGTGGGTGGGCTAAAACTTGAATCCCGACCCAAAGTTGTGTCCGGAGTTTGTAAAATCTCCGAGGTCACCAGTTCGGGTCCAGGAATATCCAAGTGCTCCCCGGACCCTATGTCCGACCCTGAGTTCAGGGGACGCAGAGTCCCATCCAAAGGAAGGGTATCTAGTTCAAGGGATTCGGAGACCCGAACATAGATGGTCTTTAATTTAGGGGAAGAAGTGTTTTCAGCTCGTTCCTCGATGACCGCTGCCAAGTGGGTGATCGGTGGGCGATTGATTTCCCTCTGGCTAGGTTTAAGCCCAATCCGATCACAGTCCGTTGAAAGACCCAGGGCGGCGATGCAATCTAGTAGCTCGTTTAGGTACGAGATGTCCGCTAGATCCATCTTTTCGGAATGTTCGGGACCGATGCGAGGGTGGTGTTTGGCGATCACGGGGGATGTTGTCGGCTTGATGGCCATGCGGGCACCCATGGTAAAACCGCCGAGCTGGAGGATCTGTCCTGAAGTTAGGCTTCTTCCAAAACTGATATCGTCATTGATGACAAGGCGGGCAATAGATCACTTTTCGTGACTACACATCAGAGCTCTCTATGAAAGCACCATTGTCGGTGTCAAAACCGGCAGATGTCGGGTAGGGGGGCCCAAGCAATGAGTCTAAGGATCAATGGTAACAAGGGACAATGGGGACACGATTTTTACCCACGTTCGGGCCCTCTTAAAGGAGGTCAAACCCTACATCCTGCTTGATTGTATTCGATGAGTATAGTGGTTACAAGACTTGATCTACCTCAAGATCTCAATGGCTAAACCCTAGCTGTGTAGCCTATGATTATTCTGATAGCCTCTACGGACTAAACCCTCCGGTTTATATACACACCGGAGGGGCTTAGGGTTGTACAGAGTTGGTTTGCACAGGAAGGAAATAGTACACCCAGACACCAAACTTGTCGTCCACGCATATAGGGGTCCTACCCAGACACGGGAGATAGTCTTCTATTTCATCTTCATGGCCCATCAGTCCGGCCCATGTCGAATAGACCGGACACCCAAGGACCCCCTAATCTAGGACTCCCTCAATGAAAACCCGTTACGATGGATGCCACGTGTCGGTTACCCTTGACGAAAGCACTCCATGAAGCGCCATTCATCATCATGGAAGTGTACACTTCCATGATGATAATCTTGGTATTGTCATGGAACACTTCTACGACATCACATGTATGACTATCTTGATTCTGTCATAAAATCATCATGGCTGTACATGCATGACAGAAAACATGACCTACTGTGACAAACACGTATCATCACAGAATTGTGTTTTTTTGTAGTCCTACCTGATTGTGGGCTTTGAGGTTGCTCAAACGTCATTTGTAACAAGATGATATGACGACAACTTTCAGGCACACCGAAAAGTTTGACAACTGACCCGACAACTCGAGAGTGGGATTTGCTCCTCTGATAATGGAGATATATTCTTAGGGCCCTCTCGGTGTGATGACATCCATCATCGTCTAGCCAGACATAGGTGACTACGTCATGGGGATGCCGGAACACGTTAACGAGAAATAAGAGCAAAACCGGTAATGGGAGCAACGGTATAGTGAACATGGTGATGACTCAGGAGGATACCGATGCACACCGGGTTTTGTAAAATATAGTGAAGCAAAAGGAACATCACATGATAACCAAAGGTTCACTCGAATATTTTTTGTGTAATCATAGGGACCGATATGGATGTCCACGGTTCCGCTATCGGTCATTAAACGAAGGGAGTTTTGTTCATGTCTATGGTTTACCGAACCTACCAGGTTACAAGCTTAAGATAATTACGATCTGCTGATAGTTAGTGGGACAGGAGTGATGAGAATATATTTGTGGAGATGTTTCATTAATATCCGGAATAGTTCCAAGAGGTTCCAGAAGTGTTCAGGCGTCACCGGAAGGGTTTCGATGAGTATCGAGTAATACCGGGTATTACCAATTAATTACATATAGGTGGAAGATGTTTCCAGGGATGTTAAATGATATGTATAATTCTATGAAAATGTTTAGAACATTTGATATTTAATTTAAATAGAAATGGGCCTTAAAAGGCCAAGAGGTGGAGGGCAACTTGGGCCACAAGGGCCCAAATAGGAAGGCGCCCCCCTTTCCTTGTAGGGGGGGCGAATTGGACTAGGGGAGGAGTCCTACACCTCCCCCTTTGGCCGGCGCCCCAAAGGGTACTTTGCCCCCTTGGTGGCAGCCCTCTCCCTCCCCTCTAACCTATATATACTAGAGGATTTCCACCCTATGGATATACAAGTTTTGGAGCCTCCTCTAGTTGATCTAGTGCATGTTCTATTTGGTCCTAGTTGACTAATTAGAGCAAGCCCTAGCCACCTATAATCCTCATAATTAGAAGCCGTGTGTGGTTCTAAACTCCTCCCTCTAATTCTCCGGCGACGATTAATTAAGTCCCTTCTTTCACACACCCTGAAAGTTAATCTAGCAAAAAGGAGTATCACTTTATGGTGTGAACGTATGTAGCTAGGTCTATCCAGGAACCCTAGAAGCCATGTAATTAAAATTTTCCAAACCGATTAGAGGACGTCTAACTTGGTTTTTCGGGATTTGCATATGATGTGGTATAGCTGCGACGCCCCCGATTTGACCGTACACTAATCATACACGCAAATGTGTACGATCAAGATCAAGGACTCACTGGAAGATATCACAACACAACTCTAGACACAAATTAAAATAATACAAGCTTTATATTACAAGCCAGGGGCCTCGAAGGCTCGAATACAAGAACTCGATCAAAGATGAGTCAGCGGAAGCAACAATATCTGAGTACAGACATAAGTTAAACCAGTTGCCATAAGATGGCTAGCACAAACTGGGAAACAGATCGAAAGAGGCGCAAGCCTCCTGCCTGGGATCCTCCTAACTACTCCTGGTCGTCATCAGCGGGCAGCACGTAGTAGTAGGCACCTCCGGTGTAGTAGGAGTCGTTGTCGAAGGTGGCGTCTGGCTCCTGGGCTCCAACATCTGGTTGCGACAACCAGGTAGAAGGGATAGGGGGAAAAGAGGGAGAAAGCAACCGTGAGTACTCATCCAAAGTACTCGCAAGCAAGGAGCTACACTACATATGTATGCATTGGTATCAACTGGAATAAGGCTATTATATGTGGACTGAACTGCAGAAAGCCGGGATAAAGGGGGGATAGCTAGTCCTTTCGAAGACTACGCTTCTGGCAGCCTCGTCTTGCAGCATGTAGAAGAGAGTAGACTGAAGACCTCCAAGTAGCATCGTATAGCATAATCCTAACCGATGATCCTCCCCTCGTTGCCCTGTGAGAGAGCGATCACCGGTTGTATCTGGCACTTGGAAGGGTGTGTTTTATTAAGTATCCGGTTCTAGTTGTCATAAGGTCAAGGTACAACTCCAAGTCGTTCTATTACCGAAGATCACGGCTATTCGAATAGATTAACTTCCCTGCAGGGGTGCAGCACATACCCCAACACGCTTGATCCCATTTGGCCGGACACACTTTCCTGGGTCATGCCCGGCCGTGGAAGATCAACACGTCACAGCCCCACCTAGGCACAACAGAGAGGTCAGCACGCCGGTCTAAACCTAAGCGCACAGGGGTCTGGGCCCATCGCCCATAGCACACCTGCACGTTGCGAACGCGGCCGGAAGCAGAACTAGCCCCCTTAATACAAGAGCAGGCTTACGGTCCAATCCGGCACGCGCCACTCAGTCGCTGACATCACGAAGGCTTTGGCTGATACCACGACGCCGGGATACCCATAACTACTCCCGCATAGATGGTTAGTGCATATAGACCAAATGGACAGACTCAGATCAAATACCGAGATCTCGTTAAGCGTGTTAAGTGTCCGCGAACGCCGACCAGGGCCAGGTCACCTCTCTCCTAGGTGGTCTCAACCTGCCCTGTCGCTCCGCCACAAGGTAACAGTCGGGGGCCGTCGGGAACCCAGGCCCACCACTACCTGGATGGAGCCACCTGCCCCTTCAGCCCCCATCTCCGAACAGTATCACAGGTAAGGTAACTGTGTAAAGTATATTGTATATGCCCGTGATCACCTCCCGAAGTGATCACGGCCCAGTAGTATAGCATGGCAGACGGACAAGAGTGTAGGGCCACTGATGGAACACTAGCATCCTATACTAAGCAGTAGGATAGCAGGTAATGGTAACAACAGTAGTAGCAAGGACAGGCTATGCATCAGGATAGGAATAACGTAAAGCAGTAACATGCTACACTACTCTAATGCAAGCAGTATAGAGGAGAGTAGGCGATATCTGGTGATCAAGGGGGGGGGGCTTGCCTGGTTGCTCTGGCAAGAGAGAGGGGTCGTCAACTTCGTAGTCGTACTGGGTAGCAGCGGCGTCGGTCTCGATGTCTAGCGAGAGAAGAGGGGGAAGAAACAATAAATATAATGCAAACAAATGCATGACGATGCATGACATGACAAAGCATGATGCTAGGTGCGCGCTAACGCGGTACGAGGTGGTACCGGTGAAGGGGGAAACATCCGGGAAAGTATTCCCGGTGTTTCACGTTTTCAGACAGAGGAGCCAGAGGGGGAAAGTTGCATGTTTGCTATGCTAGGGATGCGTGGCGGATGAACGGGCTGCGTATTCGAATTCGTCTCGTCGTTCTGAGCAACTTTCATGTACAAAGTATTTTCATCCGAATTACGGATTAAAAGATATGATTTTCTAAAGATTTTATTAATTTTCTGGTATTTAATTAATTATTTAAATTAATTCGAAAATGAATGAATGACATCAGCATGATGTCATGCTGACGTCAGCAGTCAATAGAGTTGACTGGGTCAAACTGACATGTGGGTCCAGTGGGACCCACCTGTCATACCCTGTTTAGGTTAATTAGGTCTTAGTTAAACTAAGTACTATTTAATTAAGCTAACTTGTTAATTAGATTAATTAAACATGATTAATTAACTTAATTAATTCACTTATTGATTAATTAATTAATGTAATTATTATTTATTCATTTATTTATTTTTAATTCCTTTTTTTAATAAAGTTCTGGGGGATGGGGCCCCCTTGTCATAGGCAGGGGGTTCTTAGTGGGTTTGTGCGTTGCGGGCGACGGGTTATGGGCGCGGACGCCCATGAAGGACGGACCTAGGCACGGACGGCACCAGGGCGGCTCGGGCTCCGGCGGGGCTGCCGCAGTCGGCCGGAAACGGACTGGGACGGTGGCCAGCAAGGAGGCTGCAGGCGAGCGGCGTGGGGAGGAGTTGGAAGAGCGGGCGACGGCGAGAGGCAGCGTCGCAGCAGCAAGCGGGGCGCGGCGGAGTGACGTAGGCGAGCAGAGGGCAGCGGCGGGGCGGGACAGCAGCGCCGGCCAGTAAGCAGCGACGGGGCGAGGCTGCAAGGAAGCTCCGGCGAGGGGGTATGGCGCGCGGGGCGGCCGGAGACGATGCAGCAGCGGCAGTTGGACGGAGGAAGAGACGGGCGCGTGCGGGGCGCGGGCCCAACGCGGTGAGCGCGTGCGTTGGCTTGTCTAGGGAACGACGTGCACGGCGAAGGAGGTGGACACGGTGGCCATGGGCAGCGGCAGGATTGGGTGGGCACGGTGTTGAGCGCGCGGGCGTGCGCGGTAGGGCGGAGGAGCGAGGCGAGGCACGCGCGAGCTCGGTTGCGGGTCGGCGCCAGCGGACGCGGTGAGCGCGCATCGCACCGGAGCGGGGCGGGCGAAGAGGCAAGGAGGAGAGGGCGGCGGCTCACGGCGGGTGCAGGGCCATGGCAACGGGGGTTGAGGAGGAGTTGGGGACGACGGCGCCGGCGAGGAGGAAGGTCGGCGAGGCGGCGTTCCAGGCGGCGTCGTCCTGGCGCGAGGCGACGGTTGGTGCGGTTCGAATCGGCGACGGGGTCAGGGCGTCGTACCCCGATCCACATCCAGCGGGGGAGTGGGGGTGTGGGCGACGGGGGGGAGTGGGGTGGGGTTTCGATCTAGGGTTTCTGGGGGGTGGGGGATAAGGGGGACTGGGGGTGGGCCGGCCTGGGTCGGTTGGTTCGGCGGCCAGTTGGGCCGTTCGGCCCAGTTGGCCAGGGGGGTTTCCTCTTTCTTTTGTTTTTTTTTTGTTTTACCTTTTATTCATTTCTCTTTTATTTTAGTTGCACTATATTTTTGGTTTAGTAAAATATGAAAACAGCTCCAAAAATAGTGTGTCAAATTAATCCACTGTTCTAAGAAGTTTTACCTCAGAATAAAAATAGTTTAGTATTTCGTAAAATATATTAGGAGTATAACTAATTGTTTTGATGTTGTTTTAATCACTTAAGGGTATTTAAATATTTTATAAAGATGTTGTTACTCCACCAATAATATCCATGATTTATTTGTCACATTAAGAACATTTTAGTTTTGACTTTTGAAAACTTTAATTGTTTGACTTGATTTTAAATTTGAATTCGAACCGTTTTTGAACCATCGCGAGATTAATAACAGTAACCGAGGTGACATGGCATCATTAGCGTGGAATTACTGTAGCATGATTACCCGGGCGTCACAATTCTCCTCCACTACAAGAAATCTCGTCCCGAGATTTAGGAGCGGTTACAAGGGGAAGGGATCTGGTTACGAAATTCTAAAGATTCTTCTCGGTCATAGTTGCTCTTCTCGAAGAGGTCGATCCATTACATTGATGTCTTCGGTCCTCTGCTTCAGGTCGTCATGATGAAGTCACCGTCCTTCCTTCAGGACCATCACCGAACTTACGAAAGGGTGAGATGGGAAAACTGTATATGGATGGATTCTAACAAGATCAAGCATCAGTCGGTTAACTCAGGGAAGAAGCATAAGTTTCTCTCGATTTGAAACTTAAGAAGATATCGATAGCAAAGTAAGAAGGTACCATGAGAAGTTTCAAATGGATAGGCAATCGTTTGATGCCTAATCAGAAGGTGAAAGGGTTTCAGGGCAACGAGAATAGGTATTGCGCCTCATACCAGAATAGATCACTAGACAGGTGGTCCGTGAATTACATACGAAGTCGAGCGTGAGGAACAACCTTGGGAACAGGTGGTGTATAGGAGAGTCAGGTTTCGATCCTGTGGAACTGTGGGTTATGGGCCCACCATGTGGGATAAAAGTAGGAGGGGTGACATCTTGCATGGTCACGATAGCAAGGCATGTCAGAGGCTAGTCTGTCAGTTATGTCGGCAACAACATCAATACCAAGGGCGAGGGACGAAGAGAACCATTCTCCTGCTCGTTGAACGAGGCGGACCAATAGGCAAAGTTCTCATCCATCGGTGGTTACCGGAATGTCATCAACAATAGAAAAAGGGTCTTACCGACAGAATTGTACACCGAGGTGTTTACCTAAGTAGGAGAAAACTACTGCTTACATCATATAGATCACAAGAAGGTTTAAACAATCCCAATGGAAAGGAAAAGTGATTGTCAGGTTTAAGCAGAACAATGGAAAGGAAAATGTGTTTAAACACATATTTCAAGGGTATATCCTTCCCAAGGACAAGCAGAGTATGATATCCATGACAGGATATAATGTAGAAAACCCTTTAGAAAAGGGGAGAGAAACTTCATGACATTACCCATACAACGGTGTTTGGATAATTGATAAAGAAAATTCAACGTTGTGCTTCAAATGTTCTTGTTGAAAATTGGAGTATCACAGATATGCTTCGAGATAGCATTGACATGGTCACTGGATAAAGATCAGAGTTTGGATACTCTAAGGATTCACCAGGAACAACTTATAGAATAAGTCTTACAATTTCCTCATAAAAAATGGATAACTTTGCTAAAAATGAAACTATAACAGTAGGTCATCCGGCCAGGTGTGCTGGGCATGCCATCACTTTACCGGGTCATAAAAGACCAGTGTAATAACTCATGGAAAAAATGTTCCAACCATCATATCTGACCGAGATTCAGATCTGATTGGTGTTAGGATACGTCAGACTCAGGATGCCTGAGAAGAAAGTGCAACATAAATTGTCGAGATGACATTGTAAGATTCTCGGGAATTGAACTATGGAAGCAAGTTCCAAATCAAGAGTTCATCATTTAACCAAGGAGAGGACGAGGAGGTGGCTGATGGACTCGACGTCAATTCCTCGAGATTTCCAAAAGGATGGATTTCCGCAACTATGTGAATAAGGAGATAACATTTCTCAGATCAGATGACATAAGGAGGTATGCTTGAGGAAAACATACGCAATTAAACATTGGTTGAAAGGTGCACCCGAATTATGGGGTTATGTAGCATGATCAATGTTAGAATGGTGGTTCAGCAACCGATAGTCTAAGAATGAATTATCGACCATTAACTTCAAAGCAATAGGGTTGCTAGAAGTGCAGAATCCATACCCCACCGTTCACTTGTGGGTACCCCGGTTGGAATCAACACGAGGACCAAGAAAGAATGGTGATGGTGAGAAGTATCATTATAGCAAGAATTCTTAAGAGGTGGAGCAATCCTCACAACCTTCTTGACATTAAATATGGTAATACTCCGCGGTAGAACATATCATAATTCGGATAGCAAGGAACTCAAGGTACAACACAAATCAGGAACAAGTTTTGTGTTGGAGGGAATGCAATAATGTTGTCGATGATAACCCAAATCATCGAGGGCAAAGGATGCTATTTCTCATCAAGAATTCAATTGATATCCTGGAAACACTCAGAATGTTGATGATGATCACGACACTTTTGTCAACAGGTTTCATGAAGATGTAATCAACCAGCGACGACATCAATTCAAAGGAATGATGAAGCGAAAGGTTATTGGAACCATGGGTACGGCACAACTCGAAATCAAGCTTGTTGTTCAAGGCAAAATGATATGATGAGGAAAATCGACGTAAGCTTAGCTCATTGTCAGATAATTGTGCTACGGGAAGAAGGACCGGGTAGCACAGTTAAAATTTAACATGGTAATGATATAGCCGATCAGGATAGGAGTGACTTGAAGGATTATTAAACTCATAAGCAACGGAGATTAATTTATTGAGTCAGAGTGCGGAATTGATTCACTTGTCGGTGTCCTTGAGGGGTTCTAATAACTCAGAACCCATTGGAAAAATGGAATCGACGAGAATAATAGTTGATGAAGAACTCGTAAGAAGTTATGTAGTTCCATGTTATTCTCGAGACACCAGAGGGTAATACTCGAAGGTAGATCAGAATAAGGATTGGACAGGTATAATGAACTGCAGAAGACAAGTACTTTAACTTGTCCAAGAAATGGATCAAAGGAAGAAATTTTTGGTCGAAACCACATCCAAGGATACAAGATGATCTTGTAACAAGGGGATAATTATTTTAAGAGAAGCTTCCATGATCAGGTATACATCGTGTCCATGGGCATGAACACAGGGTTCAAGGTCGGCTCCCACTTGTTCAACGCATAACCTTTCATTCACCTCTTGTATTTTGAAAATGACATTAGTTGTTGAAAGTTTTTACCTGGTGCAATACCAGATAAGTATGACCCGTGAAATCTTCCGGGTTTGCACAGATTAAGGAAGGCATAGGTTCAAGCCATCGGGGCTCCTTAGAACATATACCACGAACTTCAGGAGTAAATAACACAAACTCGATGGTAGGGCATGTTCAAAAGCAGATGATACAATTTACCAAAGGCATTATGTATCTGAGGGAAGGCTCACAAGGTTATTGAATATGAAGAACGCTGTCAGTAAATAACCCGGCAATGGGTATGGCGGTCCACAACTGGGCTGATGTGAGTATCGGTACTAAATCAAAGGAAGAAGGAATGCCAAGTCATCGGATTATAGACACAACTGACTAATTCAAAGCTTAATGCAAAGAAATTTTATGATTCCCAAATCAAGGGATCAGAAGCAATCGTTCTGATCAAAAATGAATAAGTTCAATAGACTTAGAAGCACAAAAGATCAAGGCATTGATCGGTCAAGAACCAACTCATATCCAAATGACGTCTGAGCCGGAAGGATGAATCCTAGGATTCGACTGAGGAATGCGGGCATCCTCAACATATTGAATCAACGGACTTAAAATGATAAAGACAAGGGAGGCCAATAATATTACGAAACTTATCGGATTAACCACAATTTAAGAAAGCGAGAATTTCAAGAGCAATAGGCTGCTCGCGATTTTCGGAAGATCGAATAGTATTTCGAAGACCATTGTGAAACACATGAACAACTGGGGGATGAGCGGATACTCGATAAGTGTGAGAATTTTCCATAGGGGTATTCAGGTGACAAATAACTGCAAGGCAGTAAGCTTAAAGGATTATCGAAACATGGACGAGTAATTCGGGGTATCTTGTAATAACAAGACCAACTGGGGATGAATGTAAGAATAACAACTGCAAGTAGTTATCCATAAGGGTTGATGGTGGAAGGGAATTGCAAACGCGATGAACACAAGTTCTCGGGTTAACAGCGGAGAGTATCTTCAGGGTCTTCACGTGCAGCAGACGATCATCAGTAATAAGGGGCTCTCCGGGTGAAAGTGATAACGAGATCCTAATGTTAGATTTAGCAAAATTCATTTAACCCGAGTAGAAGAGAGCTCAGAGTCCCAGAGTAAGGATCGAGGAGTAAAAGATCCTAATACCACCCAGATGGCGACGTGGACCCGTAAGGCACACAGCCATGTTAGTAAAAGTTTTGCAATGTCTAGACCCGACTTCGGCCAAGGAGTGTGGAAGGGGGAATTCCTACAGGCAGTCGGCTCTGATACCAACTTGTGACGCCCCCGATTTTACCGTACACTAATCATACATGCAAATGTGTACGATCAAGATCAAGGACTCACTGGAAGATATCACAACACAACTCTAGACACAAATTAAAATAATACAAGCTTTATATTACAAGCCAGGGGCCTCGAAGGCTCGAATACAAGAACTCGATCAAAGATGAGTCAGCGGAAGCAACAATATCTGAGTACAGACATAAGTTAAACAAGTTGCCATAAGATGGCTAGCACAAACTGGGAAACAGATCGAAAGAGGCGCAAGCCTCCTGCCTGGGATCCTCCTAACTACTCCTTGTCGTCATCAGCGGGCAGCACGTAGTAGTAGGCACCTCCGGTGTAGTAGGAGTCGTTGTCGAAGGTGGCGTCTGGCTCCTGGGCTCCAACATCTGGTTGCGACAACCAGGTAGAAGGGATAGGGGGAAAAGAGGGAGAAAGCAACCGTGAGTACTCATCCAAAGTACTCACAAGCAAGGAGCTACACTACATATGTATGCATTGGTATCAACTGGAATAAGGCTATTATATGTGGACTGAACTGCAGAAAGCCGGGATAAGGGGGGATAGCTAGTCCTTTCGAAGACTACGCTTCTGGCAGCCTCGTCTTGCAGCATGTAGAAGAGAGTAGACTGAAGACCTCCAAGTAGCATCGTATAGCATAATCCTAACCGATGATCCTCCCCTCGTCGCCCTGTGAGAGAGCGATCACCGGTTGTATCTGGCACTTGGAAGGGTGTGTTTTATTAAGTATCCGGTTCTAGTTGACATAAGGTCAAGTAACTCCAAGTCGTCCTGTTACCGAAGATCACGGCTATTCGAATAGATTAACTTCCCTGCAGGGGTGCACCACATACCCCAACACGCTTGATCCCATTTGGCCGGACACACTTTCCTGGGTCATGCCCGGCCGTGGAAGATCAACACGTCACAGCCCCACCTAGGCACAACAGAGAGGTCAGCACGCCGGTCTAAACCTAAGCGCACAGGGGTCTGGGCCCATCGCCCATAGCACACCTGCACGTTGCGAACGCGGCCGGAAGCAGAACTAGCCCCCTTAATACAAGAGCAGGCT